>NC_044553.1:127667240-127967240 GCF_007565055.1 Rhinopithecus roxellana | reverse complement strand
CCGAGATCATGCCACTGCACTCCAGCCTGGGCGACAGAGCGAGACTCTGTCTTAAAAATAAATAAATAAATAAATAAATAAATAAATAAATAAATAAATAAATAAAATTGGAAACTGCTTTACCTAAAACTGTGGTTCACAGCCTTCATTGGATTACCTATCAGAACAAATTTTAAGCATGTAAACCTGTTCATAAAGTGGTGGGTTTGTATTGCTACCTCATTGCTAGAGTTCCAAAGTAAAAGATAAAAATAGAAATGTCTTCAGAATTGTCAGCATACATTTTTGTCTGGGTTTTATATTTGTCTCTGCTAGATATTTTGAGGTGTCAGGATTTCGCACAGAAGGTTATACAATTATAACTCAGCCAAAACAAAATGATCTTTGTTTATGTGACATTGTTTGAGAAATGGCTAATTTAGGGTTGTTGGTTTAATGAAAACAGCTGTATCTTCTGAGTTACTGGCCAAAATACCCATGTATTTAACGTTAAGGTTCTTACACAGGTGAACACCTGATATTCAGACTGTTAAAAAAATGGCGGACAAGGAAGTAACTGGAAATGATAAGTAGCTTTGTATAATCTCAGTTCTCAGAATGAATCTAGATAAACTCTTTAAAAAATGAAAGGCTTGAGTAGATGTAACTAGAATAAATCCTGGAAGGTGAACTTTTTGTGTAATTTAAAACCTTAAAATTCTTTTGATGTTCACTGGATGTTTGCGTCATTTCTAGTCAAATGAAAATTGTGAGGAAACATTTCTCTAAATTACAGAATGGTTCTCATATGGAAAATGCTAACATTTGATAGGCAGTTCAGGATTTCTTGCTTTGTAGGTTTTCACAAAATTCAGTATTATTAACAATAAGAATTACAGTGAAAAGTTTTGTATATAAAAATATGCCAAAGAAGATGTGTACTTACTGAATAAAAGAATAAGTTTTGCTAATTCAGATTTGATCTAAAAGTTGATTCAAATTACGGTCTATGCTACATTTTTGTCCTAAAGTAAAATGACTAGTTACTTAAAAAACAGAAAATTTACGAAAACACAGAAAGTCCAAGCATATCTGTGTAAGGCATACATACTTTTTTTTGGTTTCTATGTCTATCTTCATGCACATGCAGAGGAACTAGAAAGTTGAAAAAATTTAGATAATAATTGTTTTAAAACTAGATAGAAAATTGGAGAAGCTGGTTTAATTAACATTGGTCATAGTTAAAGCTCTTAGCGGTGATGAAAGTAAAATAAGAAGTATTGTAATGAACTACATTGGCAGTTTGACAATTCCTTTTTAATAGAGTTAAGCCTAAAGCCAGATTTAGCATGAATACACATTTCACATAAATGTTCTCATTGCTTCATTTCACACTGTACGTGCTTCTCTGCATAGATAGTATTAGCACTAGCATGCTTACTGGTCACATGCCCGAAGTGAATTTCTAAATTGCACAAAATGCATAGTGGTATTGGTGGACTTAAAGATACTAATGTATATATCAGGAACAAAAAATAATGGAAGTAAAAGAATAAGGAATAGTTACATTAAACTAAAAGTGCAGCTCATCCTTCACGGTGGGCCACAAGAAGCACCCATTACAATGAAAAATGTGCTGATATTAACACTGTTTTCACTGGTTATCATTGTTCTGGAAGGTGAAAATACAAAAAAATAGAAATAAGAATAAAAACAATTGAAAATGAAGACAAAAAATCATCCTTATAAGCAATATGACTGTAAGACTAAAACAGTCAGGATTAACTAAACTGTCGAAAATAATGAAACATTAGACTGGCTAGATATATTATTTGATAGATGCATACTTAAAGGTAGTTGTGTACAAATTGACCAAGAGCCTTCCCACATACCAGGGAAAGCCAGCTAGAAAAATAATGGAGCAATGATTCTACTTCTAACAGCATCACACTTTCAAAAAGTGGAGTAAGCTTAGCAAGAAATGTTAAGTTAAAAATGGAAAGTTTAGAAGTCAATGGAGTAAATGACAAAACTTTACTAAAAGCCATAAACAAAGACACGAATGCAGACATGCCATGTTCATGCAGGAAACATTGAATATCATATAGCTTTTGCTCTTGCCAAAGTAGTGCTAAATGAGCATAATTCCAACAAACAACACAAGATACACTTTCAGGAATTTGATAAAATAAATGATTCTAAAGTTAATGTGGAAGAATAAACTGGTAAATATTGGGACAAAGAGCTAAGCATTTAAGAACAAAAAATTGGACAGGGCATGGTGACTCATGCCTGTAATCCCAGCATTTTCGGAGGCCAAGGTTGGAGGATTGCTTGAAGCTAGAAGTTTGAGACCAGCCTGGGAAACATAATAAAACCCCATCTTTACAAAAAAAAAAAATTGCTGGGTATGGTGGCCTGTGCCTTTGGTCACAGCTACGCAGGAGGCTGAGGCAGGAGGATCATCAGAGCCTGGGAGTTGAAGTATCAATGGACCATGATTGTGCCACTCTACTCCAGCCTGAGCAACAGAGCAAGACCCTGTGTCAAAAGAAACAAACAGGCTGGGCGTGGTAGCTTACGCCTGTAATCCCAGCACTTTGGGAGGCCAAGGCGGGTGGATCACAACGTCAGGAGTTCGAGAGCAGCCTAGTCAACGTAGTGAAACCCCATCTCTACTAAAAATACAAAAATTAGTCAGACATAGTAGCGCACACCTGTAGTCCCAGCTACTCGGGAGGCTGAGGCAGGAGAATCGCTTGAACCTGGGAGGTGGAGGTTGTGGTGAGCTGAGATTGTGCCACTGCACTCCAGCCTGAGTGGATCTCAAAAAGAAAGAAAGAACAAAGAGAGGAGAAGGAAGGAAGGAAGGAAGGAAGGAAGGAAGGAAGGAAGGAAGGAAGGAGGGAAGGAGGGAAGGAGGGAAGGAGGGAAGGAGGGAAGGAGGGAAGGAGGGAAGGAGGGAAGGAGGGAAGGAGGGAAGGAGGGAAGGAGGGAAGGAGGGAGGGAGGGAGGGAGGGAGGGAGGGAGGGAGGGAGGGAAAGAATGAAGGAAGGAAGGAAGGGAGGGAGGGAGGGAATAGCTACATCACATCCTACACCAAGATAAATTCCAAGGGATTGAACACCTAAATAGAAAATATGGAAATATAAGTACTATGGAAAGGCTAAATGGAATTCAAAGTTAACTCTCAGGCCATACTTTTTTTTTTCCATGAAGCACTACTCTAGAATTTGGGGATGGAATAATGAACAAGACAGAAACCATTCTTTTCTCCAAGAGTTTATATTCTCATGGTGGCTTCCCCGTCATCATGGACGGGAACAGTGAGTCAATAAGTAAGAAATGCAATAAACTGACAAGATAATGTCAGCTCTGGGTAAGTGCTATGATAACAACCCAAAATGGTAATGTAATAGAAAGTGACTGAATGATCAGGGAAGGGCTCTCCCTATGAGTGTGACAGCTGAGCAATCCTTAGTTACCTAATTACATTATAATGATGCTGAACACATAACCATCTAGACACAGAGGAGTCCGTGTCCCGCAAGGGCAAGTGCAAAGGCCCTAGGACAGGGGCAAGCCTGATGCTTCTGAAGAGCAGAAGGAAAGTGTGCGTACTGGAAGCATGACGAGGGAGGAGGAGAGTAGCAGAAAGGGAGAGGTCAGGACTGCAGGAGCCAAGTCCTCCAGTAGTGACAGGGAGCCAAGGCAAAGCTCATTTTGGAAATGGTCAGGATGCTGAGCTGCTCTCCATTTTGATAGGGGAGGCAAAGAGTGAGCACCAGATAGCTCAGGTGGGCTCTTTGTAACTCAAAGATGAAGTTTTCCAATTAAAGTGTGTTTCCAATTAAAGTGTGAAGTAATCTCATCAAATCCAAGTGAGGGGGGAGTTTGCGGAGAAGGTGAGAAGAGACCTTATAAGGAGGGGAAGAATAAAACATGCTGGGGGTGGGGAGCAGAGAAGTGTATGAGCCAGAATTTAAAGCAAGTCAGGCGATCTTCACGGGCCTTGAGAGATGAAGAAAATGGATAGATTACTTACAGTAGCCTCAGTTATAATAAATTCCAAAGCAGGTATCACAGTCCTAAAGTTAATATATACTTTATTGCTCGTGGGAGTGTAGATGGGCATAATCCCATCTGGTAAGAAATTTATCAATATGCTTTTTAGTTGCATAATTTGGGAGATGGTGACAAAACAAGGGTTTGGGAGTTAGGGATGGCTGCATGAAAATCACGCGAGCCCTAATAACTCTGTGCATTGATATCTTTTCTGAGGAGAAAAGTATTTTAACAGAGCCACTGTATAAAACAGTTTCAGAGTAAGATGCTAGTCAAACGAATTTGATGAGTTCATTTGAATCTTCTGATATAAGTTCTGGCTTCATCTTAATATTGCTTTCAATCTTTAAGTATAGAAATGGCAATTTTGCCAACTTAAAGCAATTTTTAGCCACAAGTGGGAACTTTATCATGTACGGTCCAACAGATTTTGCAATACACTTCTCAGGCAAAATATGGATTCTGTTGTTTTGATGACTCAGCCTCAGATTCCCAGGTGCTTTCTGGAGCAAACTGAATACCATTTCGTGAACCCCCCTTGCCAACTCATAGCATCAGATACATGATAGGAAGATACAACATGTATGGCATGAAGAAAAGACCACATTACAAGGTACGCTTAATGATGCAAGGTGAGGTCAGTGACATACATCCAAGGCCCAAGAGACTGAAAAAGAAAGTTAGGAAAAGGGATGATAATTCTGCCTTCTTACAGATAGAAGAAAACTTCAGTGCAGCATCAAAGAAAACAGAAAAGCTGTGACTGGGACAGGACAAAGGCCCATTCGTTTCTTCGTCAGCCAAGATCTTCCTAGTTCCTTAAAAGGTTTGACTGTCCAAAGGAAACTGTCAAGGATTTATGTTTTATTTTAGGATGGCTTGCATGCCCTGTCCAGAGCATTCTCTCCCATCACATGCTGACTTCAGCTGGTGCAGGGTCTCAGTTCACCATCGTATTCAGCTGAGCTCAAGCTGCTAAGAAGAGCAAGCTAGTGTTAACCCACGTTTCAAGCTCAAGGGGCTATAAGAGTCATGGGGAAAATGGCTCATGATTTAAAACAACCTTTTATCACTACAAGAATGTGATCACTCTCAAGCATCTGCATGAGTGGTCAGTGACTACTTTTGCAGAGTCATCAGAGTTAAGGATTAATGATTTCCCAGAATAAGACTGAGTTGACGTACAAACCTACGTCATGGACAGCTCATCTACAGCCAAAGGTGTTCATCCAGCCTAGATAAAGCAAAAGCCCACTGATGCTGTTCCCATAATGGCTGGGCATGAGTAACAAAAGAAGCCTGGAGGAGGTAAGTGGTGACTGACCTACCAGTGTAGGCTACTGCTGGACAGACAAGGTGAGAGCCAATCCCAGTGTCCACGGGTGAGAGAAATTCAAGCCGAAGGTCTCAGTGATACAGCCAGTCCAACCAGTATTTCATGCACATCATGAGTAGGAGAGCAATCTCTGTTGGGCAGGACCTTCCCCAGCCGTACACTATAAGCAGGAGAGCAGGTACAACCCCAGCTCTCTGCAAACCTTCCACCATGGGGAATTTAACTTCAGGGTTCTCAGCTGTGCCAGACCTCCACCAGGCCAAGGCCATAGTACCTATTTACCAAAAGGAGGCAAGGCATTGTTGAGTTACACACACTGGCCCACTCCTGGCCCGCCATGTCACCATCCAGCCAGTGCAACAGTAAAAAGACTGGGGAGGGAAGGTGGGCCTTGGGGCCAAGGAGAGGATGGAGGGTGGCTGATCCAAGTGAGCACTCACACCTTGTTTTTTTATCAAAGGTCACATGTAAAATATATAAATGGTACTGAAGTTTACATAGGATAGCAAAGAATATGTGTATATGAGTTTAATGATCAGTGTTATGACTTATTAATTTGCTGTTTTGTCCAGAAGTTCAAATCAATCTCTAGAGCTACATGTTTTTTAAATATCAAGGCAGAAATTTCTAGAATAGCCAATTTCTAATGAGCAGATGACATAAGTTTAGCTGTTAAACACATGAAGAATGTTGTGGTCACTCTATACTTTGGAGATTCTTTATGACAACTTATCCAGGTCTATGTAACTCCGAAGAACTGTTTCAAACATATGATGCTGTAAATAAAGAGCTAAGGAGTATACCTATACCACACTTGAAAAAACCCAGCTACTTACTTAAAAATCCATTTCTTGATTTAAGAGGCATTTGAGAGGCATAATGGATATAAATTTGACTAAGGCTTTTTTAGGTTATTATACAAAGTTTACTACTAAAGGTCTCCCATGGCTTATTATTACATTATTATTTAATGTTTACATATAAACTTACAGACCAAGCAATTTTTATTTTCTTTGTTTATCTTACTCTTACCTAAAATCCAACATTTTCCAAGAGTTGGGGAATTTATGACAGAGTTTTTATATGTATTACATAATTCTATTTTAACAGAGTTAAAGCTCTTTGCTTTTAACAAAGACATACACAGACAGACTGACATACACTACTTCTGGTAAAAAAATAAAGAATGCAAAAATAAAAGTGGAGAAAACCCAAATAGCATGTTTTGTTTAAAAAGTCAAAAATTCCTACATTAGGTTTTATTGATATTTGCTTCTTTTTGCTCTTCCCCATCACACACACACGTGCACATACAATACACACATTACCACACAAAACACACACCACACACACATGCACAATGCACACCAACACAACACATACCACACACACACAACAAACCCAACACACACCAAACAATCACATACCACACACATACAAAACTCAACCCACACCCACACACACAGACTCACACGCATTTACACACACATAGCTTCTTTCACTTCAGTTTGTTTGGGGATGGGGGCAGGTAGATGGCTCCTCATTCTACATTCCCAAGACTTCTGAATAGTCGGTTTGTACAGCTGATGCACTTACCAGAACCTGAACCTTCAGAGCCTCACAACCATAGGTCTCATTTTCAGGGAAAAACATAAAACGCTGAAAACCTCCCAAAGAAACTCCAGGCTCGACTCTTTTTCAGCAACACCATGGCTTGGGTGACATGTGCCACTTACCGTTAAAAACATCTGATTTTGCTAAAATCCCAAATTCTACTCTCTAAACTGTGGTTCTGAGAAAATCATCACATGTTCTATTTGAGGCAATGTTAAATAATTCACTCTACCCGTCTTGAGGCATGACACTCACAGGGATGTGGATTTAAATATATACTGTTACGATTTCGCTTATAGCTGTTAGAGTCTTAGTTCAAAGGCTCTGGGCTCACAACACTTTCAGATACATCTTTTCTCCAAGCTATCCACATGCGTCCCACTCAACACTGAGAGCCATGGCTAGAGGGTCTCAAGGACACTTTTAGGCCAGGAGTTCGAGAAGCAGACACACATACACACAAAATACTGTTCTAAAACAAAGCAAACCCCAAATCAGGCAAAATCTATGCGGGAGACAGAAGGTTTTTAAGAGCACCACTGAGCAAGGTGATATTCAAAATAACGGACCACCAGCTGGGATGGAGCCCCATGGAAAGGCCCAGCAGTTTCCAGGGCAACCGGGGAAGCCCAGGGCCTCCTCACTGGGACTCAGGAAGGCAGCCTGGTTTCCTGATTTGAGTGATTATGAGCGCTGGAGAGAGATGTTTCTCATCAGGAAACCTCTCACTTAGTCATTCCCATAAATATTCGTGGCACTACCTCAATAAAGCTCCGTGGAGGGTAAACCCCACAATCTGCGCCACAGACTTTTTTTTTCAGCTGTGCAGACAGCTTTGAAAAAACTCTGCTGAAGCCACTGCAGTGTCAGGGCGATATTAATTACAGGGCTCTGTGGCTATGATACGGGAAATCCATCCTGAGGGAATCTGTGTTCTTAGACGTGGCAATCCAATTATATACAATTGATCCAAAGGTGCCTGTTTTTCAACGGCTTGATGACTATTTATAGTAACAGTAAGGCCCCAAATTTTATGGTTATGAGATTTTTTTTTTTTTCTGCAAAGCTTAAAGTGCTTCATAGACGCTTCCTCATTAATCTGAGGTCACTGCCTCACTTACGATAATCATCTCAAGTGAGAAATTCCACACCCATGCACCATGCAACAGCAAAATTGGCCCTGAAGAGGCACACAGACCTGAGCCCATACAGCACTGTCCCATCAGGGTGAAGGCGGATCATGCGGTTTTTCACTGTCACTCCATGCACAAATGACTTTTTGTCATTTAAGAAATATGTGTCGGGCACCCATAGCTGGTCAGCCACTCGATTGTCAAGCGTGAGGTTGAGAGGGATCCCAGAATAGGCGAGCCTTTTATCTCTCCAATATTGTTGAAAATACATGGTTAAGGTATAATCCTGGGGGGAAAAGAAAAGAAAGAAAGTTAGTTTGTACGCATCCACAGCCGTATCCCCTCCACCATCAGCCACATTCAGCTTGCAATCTAGGCTCTACAGTGAATAACAAGGAGAAATGGATGTCATTTTTATGCAGGATGGGAAGCAATGGTTTATTTCTTGTGAATGCAAACACCAGCTTTAATAGGTACACGAATCTGTGTGTGTCACGTATAGACGTCCTCTGTTTTACTCAGGTAAGAAGCAGACTAGACAAACTGGCATTTAACAGATAACAGCATAGAAACAAAGGGGAAAAACTCATTGTAAAATCAGGTTGCTGGCGGGGAACTAGATTGTTCCCATGGATGTTCCCTCTCCCAGCAGGCAGACAGGTGCTTTAACCACCCACGACAGATGAGCTCTGTCTACAAACTCTCTCTCTGCAATTTGAGCCACTTTCCTCTGGTTCTGCCCTCCATGAGGGTTATAAATACAAACCCGCCATAAACATCCTCCAGAGACGCCAGGGCCTGTGGGAGGTCTCCATGCCCTACCTCTCGTATTTCTTTTTTCCTCCAGCTTGCCGTGGCCATTTCTACATTAAGTGGACCACAGAATCACCTGGAGATGATGAGATATTCACCTGGGGAAAATGGGACTCTGAGGTCAAAGCAGGATGTGGGAGGTGGAAGGCAGACAGGGCCATGGTGTTGTCCACAGGCTTGCCCACAAAATTACCAAATATCTACGTGATGGTTCTGCTTTTGTTTTGCCAAAGCAGTTAGTTCAGTGAGAACAAAGTGGAAAAAAAGACGACTCAGAGGCTAGACATGGGGGAACAAAAGAAATTCTCTTTTTGTTGGGGGCAATCACCATTCAGTTCTAGAATGACCAAGTCTAAAAAATCTGGTGATATTCACAGGACATTTCGAACCCCTCTGTGGAAGGATACAAGCTGGAAAATCGAAAGTTAGGAGGTAAATTCTCCAACCACGGAGGGAAAAACATCGCTGCCATTCTGCATAAGCAGCTTTCTGAGTTCACACACTTTACGATCATGTCTGCAAACATCCTCACCTGTGGGCAGCGAGAGGCCGAGAACAAATCAGCTGAAGAATCCAGCCTAGACACAGGCCTCCTGACAACCCTTCCAGTATTCTCTTTGCTTCTCACAGGGCAATTCACGGTGTTGCTAACCTGACGACTGTTTATTGCTGCTCTCAATAGTGTTGGAATACAGAGGCCTAGAGACTGATAGGGGACATGGGTTTGTCTTCAGGTGCTTGCCACAAGAGCGGGAAACAAACCCAGGTTGTACTATATCACTATAAACAAAATACATTTTTAAGCTTTGAGTCTCATAAAAATTAAGAGTAGAAGGAACAGCAAGAAAGTCCAAATGGGCTGGACAGTCTTTAGAGAGGCCTTGTCTTCAACTTAAAGGAGAGGCAGCATTGAAGCAGATGAAAAGAAGCAGGCATTTTTTTCCCCCAGACACTTTCGTGGGCAGAGCTCTGTGCCTAGTAATAACCTGTGGGGGCCCTCACCACCACCACCAATGAAAGATTCTCACAGAGCAGATGGCACTAAAGATAAGCCTAGGCTAGGCAGACAGCACATAGGGCACATCAAAAACACACGGGCTGTTGCTTTTAAGGGCCTGATGAAAAAGCCTGTGGAGTGCAGTTTTGCTGGAATGCTGGGTTTATGGGGAAAAGAGAGCAGAGCAATGGGTCAGGCTAGACCCCAGGGCAGTGACCAGAAGGTGGAAACTAGAATGCCACCTTCGCAGCCAATGAAAGCCACTGACAGTTTCCATGGAGCAGAGAGCCATGACCAAGAGTATTAACCGTGTCTTTTATTTCTGTATTCAGATGCTTTGATCTGTGACCCTATGGACCTTGGAGGGAGGGCCCCTTCCAGGGCTGGCTAACTCCTAGAGATGGTAAGTAACTCTCCTAGGAATGTACCTTTCACATACAAACCAACCAATCCAGAACCCACACCCCAGCCACCTCTTTTGTTTGTTTTTACAGTCCAGAGGTCTTTTATTTTTTATACCTATTATGCCATAAATTCACAGGGCATAGATTTCAGCGGCTAAGACTCCAACCTCCTCTTTTACTGAGCTTGCACATTCTGGGGTCCCTATCACCCGCCTAAACTGCCCCAGGTCCAGGTACTAGACAACTAAAGACAGCCCCTGTGCCCCATGGGCCTGAAATTATTTAAACCAGCCAATTCTGAGCCTGCTCACCCTGTGTCACCCATTCCTTCCCAGCAACCACAATAAAGGCATTTCCCCTCCCTCTGCTGCCTGACCCATACTGGCGCTCCCTGAACAGCCCCCATGGCATGGTGTGGCTCCCTGCTGCCCCGGAACTGGGAGGAACACACTCTCTTCTCAATGGCAGTCGTCTCCTGATCTGTCAGCCTTGCCTGACCTAAATAATAATAACACCTCCATTTTAAAACACAAAGCCACTTGTGAGAAAAACTAGCGTAGCAATGGTAAGTTCAAGGGGTAGAAGGGATGGCATGCAGGGGCCTCCGAGGAGTGGACAGTGCTGAGTGGTGGGTAAAGCAAAGGCCTGAAAGGTTCTTGGACACCAGGCTGATGCGAAACATCAGGATGAGAATGCACCTTCACAGGGCATATTCCGCCCCTTCATCACCACTACCTTTCCCTGGTGTGGGTGGTGCGCTGGAACTGAGGCGCGCAAAGCTGTGGTTTCACAACAAAAGGACATGTGTTAGCAGTGGCAACCACAGGGTTTCTCTACTATCACCCTCCATGTGACATTGGTGTTGAAATAGAAGTTTCCCTTGTTTCTTTCTTTACTCCTAACCCCGCATCCTTACGCCTCAGTCGCGATGTCTAGCGCCCTTCTCAGAGCCCATCCGGATGGGCTTGCACAAGGCTTGCCATGAGAAGGGAGAGAACTCGTCTGTCAGCCCTGGGAGCCAGCTGTCACTCACAGCCTGAAAGCTTGGGCTCCGTGTCTTATTTTGGACTGTGTCGCTCTCCGCACCATCAGCAGCGCCTCTCAGTTTGGGTCTCGGGTGTTTGCTGAGGTGACTTGAGTGGACTAGGGGGTAAGAGTTTAGGTAACAGTGGGAGGGAAAAGCTGGTATGTAAATCCAAACCCGCTGCATGTGATCAGCCATGTATGGCAACGACCATCACATCAGTGGGGGCACAAATCAGTGTCCTCCTTCTTTTCTGGGATACTTACTAGCTGGCAAAGGGAAGGGAAGGGGATGGTGGAACGGTCCAAGCCTCCCTCCACTCTCGTGCAGCTGGGAGTAGTAAATGCAGGGTTTTCCTATTCTGGGGGCCACGGTGCTGCCCCTTGTGACATGCAGTGGTGAGCACTGAGCCAGGAACAGCGGGCAGCCACTTGTGTGCATGATCCTTCAGCAAACTCCAGGCCCCGTGCTGCCTAGCACCTCATTTAACTATGAAGCATGTATTATAATTATTATCCTGTATCGATGAAGTAACAAAAATTGAAGACCTGAAGTAACTTGCTTCTCATCCGCTCCCTCCACTCCCTCAAACACAAGTAACCCGGTACAGCGGGACTTGAAGTTCAGGCCACCTCCCTTCAGGGCCTGGCTCTCAATGTGGAAGCTCCAAGGGGTGGGAGCTAAACAGTTTCTCATAATAAAGGGGAGTGAGCTTGGCAGGGTGGGGCTTTGAAAGGATGTCTCTGAGCATGGACCTGCATGACTAGGTCACACAGGGGTTCTTCAAAGGGAGTAATCAGAACTCCGGCACCGCCAACTCCTCCTTCCATGCCCAATCCATCACCAAACATTAAGCACAGTCGCTACAGAAAGATGCTTTGTCAAAGTATCCTTTCCTTCAATGCATCCCATGCATCCCAGGGAAGTTACCAGTTTTTACATTTGCAGTGATGTGGCGTGAACCAAAGAGAAGGGCACAGTCACAAAGAGATGGAATCTGCATGCGATGCAGTGTCTGTCAGAATTTGAATTCCAAGCCCATCTGCAGAAACGGAAGAGCCTTCAGACTTTAAAAGCTCCAAGGATTAAAGGAATATTGGCTGTGGGGAGCAGAGGGGACACTGGACTCCTCACAGAACATGAAATGGAAATTAAGCCTTTGTTCTTTAAAATTAATGCTCGAGGTGGACTCAGGTGATGTCTGGGTACGAAAATAAGAAATGACTGGGAAGGGTGGAGCTTCTCAAAGAAGAGCCAAGCTGGCCATTCTAGGGCAGGGTGGGCCCGTTGCTGTGGCTCCTGCTGGCTGACAAGGGGTTGGGGAGGTAGCAGTGGACACCAAATGAGACAGATAGTTGATATCGTCAGAAGCAGCCTGCGTCCTCCACCAATTGAGTTGCTACCGTTCCCTCTTTTGCCAGACCCCCAGGATGCACAAGAAAATATCTGTATCACCAGATACAGGCTCGCCTTACTCTACTGTGCTTCACAGATATTGCATTTTTAACAAATCGAAGGTTTGTGGCAACCCAGCGTTGAGCATGTAAGTCGATCAGCACTGTTTTTCCAACAGCATATCCTCACTTCATGTCTCTGGGCCATATTTCGGTAATTTTCACAAGATTTCAATCTCAGTATTTCATTATTTTTATATTGGTTATGGTGACCTATAATCAGGGACATTTGATATTACTATTATTATCGCTCTGGGGCACCAGGAATAGCACCCACATAAGATGGCAAACTTATCGTACAAATGTGTGTCCTCTGACTGATCTACCAACTGAACCTTAACCCTGTGTCTCTCCCTCTCCTTGGGCCTCCCTAATCCGAGACACAACGATATCAAAATGAGGCCAGTTAGTAATCCTCCATTGGCCTCTAAGGCTTCGAGTGCAAGGAAGAGTCACCCATCTCTCAGGGTAAATGAAAAACTAGAAATGATTAAGCTTAGTGAGGGAGCAGGTCAAATGATTGATGTGCAAAAATGTTTTATAGACCTAACGTTAGGCCTTTTCTACCAGTTAGCCAAATTGTGAATGCAAATAAAAAGTTTTAGTAGGAAATTAAAAGAGCTACTCCAGCGAATGGTAAGAAGGTCAAACAGTCTTATTGCTGATATGGATAGAATATCGAACCAACCACAACATTCTCTTAAGTCAAAGTTTAATCTAGGGCAAAATCCTAACTCTCTTCAATTCTATAAAGGCTAAAAGAGGCAAGGCAGCTGCAGAAGAAAAGTTAGAAGACAGGAGAGATTGGTTCATGAGGTTTAAGCAAGGAAGCCATTTCCACAACAACCGTGCAAGGTGAAGGAGCAAGTGCTGATGGAGAAGCTGCAGCAAGTTATCCAGAAGATCCTGCTAAGATCACCGATGAAGGTGGTTACACTCAACAACAGATTTTCAGTGTAGATTTTGGAAGAAGTCTTTTCTAATGGAAGAAGATGCCATGTAGGGCTTTCACAGCAAGACAGAAGTCAACGTTTGGCTTCGGAGCTTCAAAGGACAGGCTGACTCTCTTGTTAGGGGCTAATTGCAGCTGCTGACTTTAAGTTGAAGCCAATGCTCACAGACCCTTTTGAACATCCTAGGGCCCTTAAGAATTATGCTAAGCTACTCTGCCTATGCTCAATAAATGCAACAATAAAACCTAGATGTCAACACGTATTTACAAAACTGAATATTTTCAACCCACAGTTGAGACCTTCTGCTCAGAAAAAAACATTCCTTTCAAAATGTTACTGCTCATTTTCAATGCACCTGGTCACTCAAGAGCTCTAATGGATATGTACAAAGAGATGGATGCTGTTTTCAAGTCTGCTAACACAACATCCATTCTGCAGCCCATAGATCAAAGAGAAACTGACTTTCAAGTTTTATTATTTAAGAAATACATTTCATAAGGCTATAGCTGCCATAGACAGTGATTCTTTTGATGGATCTGGGCAAAGTCAACTGAAAACGTTCTGGAAAGGACTCACCATTCCAGATGTCAGTAAGAACATTCATGATGTATCGGAGGAGGTCAAAATATCAACACCAACAGGAGTTTGGAAGATGTGGATTCCAGCCCTCATGGATGACTCTGAGGGGTATAAGTCATTGCAGATGCGATGGGAATAGCAAGAGAACTAGAAGTGAAACTTGAAGATGTCCCCGTATTTCTAGAATCTAATGATTAAACTTGAATGAATGAGGGGTTGCTTCCTATGGATGAGCAAAGCGTGGTGTGAGATGGAATCTGCTCCTGGTGAGGATGTTGTGAACATTGCTGTAATGACAACAAACGATTTAGAATATTACATAACCTGAGTTGACAAAGCAGTGGCAGGGTCTGAGAGGATTGACTCCAATTTTGAAAGAAGTTCTACTGTGGGTAAAACGCTACCAAACAGCATCCAATGCTACAGAGAAATCTTTCATAAAATGAATAGTCAAAGTAATACATTTCATTGTTGCCTTATTTAAAGAAACTGCCACAGTTTTCAGCAACCACCACCCTCATCAGTCAGCAGCCATCAACACTGAGGCAAGACACTCCACCTGCAAAAAATCATGACTCTCTGAAGGCTCAGATGATTGTTAGCATTTTTAGCAATACAGTATTTGTAATTAAGGTAGGTACATTTTACAGACATCATGTCATTGGACAGTTAATAGACTACAATATAGTGTAAACATAACTTTTATATATCTTAGGAAATCAAAAAATTTGTGACTCACTTCATGATATTTGCTTTACAGCAGTAGTCTGGAACAGAACTTGAAGTATCTCTGAGGGTGTACCTGTATTTACTCAGTTATTCAGAAAATGTTTATTGAGTGCTTACCGCCTGCTAGACAACTTGAGGGAGGCGAAGATGAACTACAGGCACTATGGGCCCTAAGGGACTGGCCATGTGGCAGAGACAATAATTGCAGGTTCGAAGAATTCAAAAGCAATCTAGGTTAAGTGCTATACTAAACACGAAGAGATATGGCAATCAGAAAAAGCCACTTCTGGGAAGGATGACTACAGACGAATTCTTGGAAAAACAACCATCTGATCTAAACCTAGAAGTAAAAGATTCAGCTATGTGAAGGGCAGGGCGGCTGCCCCTGGAGGGCCAGTCTTGGGTATGGACATCTGGACGAAGCAGTTCCTGATATCAACTTACCCCACACAGCTATTTTCACAAAAAAACAGTGCCACAGCGCGAGGCAGAGGAGATAGCTCCACAGGGTGAACCTCACCTTCTACCTAGGTTGGTGACCCCCTAGGGTAGCTGAGGGAGCCCTAGAGAGAAGAAAGGGGGCCAGCAGAGGCCTGAAACGACAGTCCTCAAACAGAGGCTCTGAGGCCTTGGAAATCAGAGCTGGGAAGTGTAGGGGAGTCAGGTGCAAGAGCACCCCTACTCCTTGTGACTCTGCAGAGGGACCGCGTCCCCGACTTTCACCGCTTCTGTCTGGTAGCTGGCCCACATGGGGACCCGAGGGAGTCTCCTGGTATCCCGGTGCTGAGGTCCCAAAGACTCCGAGAGCCTCCGCCAGGCTCACCGAAGTCGTAACTGTTGCTTCCTCTCCATGTCTGCTCTTTACCCGGGAGGCCGAAGCTCGGGGAGGGGCAGGGGTGGAGTGTGGGGAGGCGCAGGGGTGGAGTGTGGGGAGAAGCAGCTTCCTGGAAGCGCAGGGCTTTGGGAAGCAGAGGCAGCCAGGGGCGGGGCCTGGGGAGGAGGGCAGCTCCCGGAAGCGGGGCCAGGGGTGGGAGGAGGCGTGGCCTGTGGCTTGAGGGGCGTGGCCCCTAGCGAAAAGACGAGGCCCAGCTCCGGAGCCTGGCCGGCAGGCTCCTGCCCGGGCGCCGTGCGGGGTGCGCCCTGTGGCTGGTGGTGGGGAGCCTCCTCCTGGGAGGGTGGACCTGATTAGCTTAGCACACACCGGGGAGAGACAGGCTGTCTCCTGGCACTGGTCCTTGGCTGTGGCACAGCCAGCATTATCAGCACATCTAGACCGAATGTGTTGGCAGGAGGAGGAGGAGGAGGAGGAGGAGGAGGGGGGGGGGGTATTGGTGGAGAGGTCAGAGCTTGCGGAAATAGCTTCGGGTGGGGTTGCAGAGACAGAGCCCCGTGTCCAGGGGATGCAGAAGCGTCCTGGGCTGTGGGCAAGCCCCACAGACCGAAGGTGGCAACACTCAACCTCTTACATGACCGAAATCTTCAGCCCTGGTGCAGCTTCTAAGCTCACCGAGCCTCGTCTGGTTATAATTCGATGTAACCTGACTTTAGAAAACCACACTCTTAGTAGGAGTTGAGATTTACAGCCATTCAAGCATTTATAAAACATCCTTCCTGTAAATTAAGACACAATGAATGTGTGTGCGCCAATAGTGACTCAACTTATTTTGTTAGCAGGTGTCTCCACAGCCCTGAGCACCCTGAGAACATTTGGCTTCTGGTTCAGGTGCAGCGCCAATCCTGAGATGGGGCTGGCCCTGGATGGATACAGTACTTGGAAGGCTCTAGGTATAGGAAATGAGATGTCCCGGCGCCCACCAACCCTCCACGACCTCTGCCACCCCACTTACTCAGCGGTTCAACCCCAAACCCTCAGCAGGGAAGGCCGCTGGGGAAGCCCATGTGGAGAAATTATCCTTGGACTCCTGCATTCCTAGGCCAGGCTCCCGGAGGTAAGGCTGTTTCCTCTGGGTGGGCAGGAGCCCAGGGCACCTGCAGAGACCTTCTGGGCCCCTGCTCTACCCACTCCCTCTGTACCTGAAACAGCTGTCTACAGAAAGGAAAGCTGCCAGCACCTCTAGCTATACCGTGACAGGTTCCTGTGGACATTGAGGCCCTGGGATATGGGATTTAATGGAGAGTGCTCCGGCACTGAGGAGGAAAGCACAAGGGAATTTTCCAGTCTACTGGGAACTGGACCTCTCTGGAGTATGCTGTATACATGTGAGTTGTTTTGCTGAATTATAGTTGGTTTGAACTATTGTAGTTTGTCAAAATCATTAGATAAGATGTCTTGAATACCTTTCTTTCTCTTATAAAAACCTGAAGAACTTAGAATCAGCATGAAGAAATATTCGAGTAAGAATCGCATTCAAAACAAAGGGTCTTTCTTAAAAACAGAAACTTTCTTTTAAAAAGGGGTCTTTCTTAGAAACTTTGCAAACAAAATCACTTGAATTAAAAAGTTATTTGTTCATCTTGGCTTATTTTAGGGATCATAAAGCCCTTTGATAATCTAATGAAATCAGGGGCCCTCTCCACAGACAATACAGTCGCTCTCAGGATTGGTGTGTGTCTCAAACAGCACAAAACCCTGAAGTTCATGGGATGCATGTTTTACAAGCTCAAATTGCTTTCAATACTAGTGGGTGGAGTTCTGCAAATCTGTAAGTCATTTGTTTAGGATGTGTGCAATGTTTTCCTATTGAAAAAAATATGACAAAAAGGGTTGTTAGGTTTTACTCCAGATTATCAATTTCACACAAAGGTAAGAAGCCATTGTTCCTGGTGAGACACCAGGACTAGCCCAGGCTCCCTGTTTGGGAGCCACAGTGCTGCTGGGAGATAAGGAAAGTATTGCTGGACCTAGAAGCTGTAGAGGAAGCCCTGAGTGCTGGCAGCAGGCATTCTGGAATATGAACCACCCATGAGTCAAGCATTTATACATAGTGACTGTCCTTTCAAAATCTCCTGGGAATATACAAGCAGCAGCAACAACAAACCAAAATGAAACCTCAGCTCATCTTTAGGTGTATAATTCAGGCAGCTCAGATGAATTGCAGTAAGACATATAAACAACAAAGTTTCTTCCTGCTTGTGCAAATCTCTTGGCACTTATCACATTAAAATGACAAGAATACACATTTGAAAGTGGAAATATTGCTCATTATTCTGCAATTAAGTAATTGACTACATTCCTTAGCACAGGAAATGAAGAAAAAATTTACTATCCCCGAGAAAGAAATGCAATTTCTAAACCAAATTTAAATATTTAACTGCAGCTGTGAAAACCACAGGACACCTGCATTTGCATCTGGTTCAGCAAGTTTATGATACAAAACCTTGCAGGTAAGTTGTTCTCAGGTCAGGGAAGATGGAAAATTGTTTTGAGAAGCTTACATAAGCCCTAGGTGGTGGTGACTTCCTTTGCAGTCATTCCTACAAGGAAGGTTAGGCTGAGGGAATTGGCACTTTTTTAAACAAAATTTATTGAGGAAATTCCAATCTATTCCATTTAATGACCAAGAACTGAGTATCTAACATTACAACCAACTCTCCTCTCACAACAGACTTCGATGGTATCTAGCTTTCCATTCGTTGACTCTATTTGATGTTTAATAATAAAACAGCTTCCTTCTCTGCCTCCCTCCATCTTGCTTTAAGCATTGATTATCTGCCATAAGCCAAGAACCATGCTTAGTGTTAGGGATCCAGAGATAAGGAAGACAGAATTGATACCTTTATAAAGCTCACTATAGAAAAATGGATCCAAGCACAATTAGAGTGATCAGGAGAAGCAGCTTTGGAAGCAAACGTGCCCAAGTCTCAAGTCAGCCTTCCATTGGCCCAGCCAGTGACAGGCGACCTCACTGTCCTATGCCTGTCACTGGATCTGTGAAGACTGCCTGCCACACATTCTGAAGTCCTTAGCGGGGGGAGGACATGGTGTGCTGAGTTAAGCGTACAACAATGCAAAAGAAGTGTGTATGTAAGGGTCCTCTCACTAAGCCTAGGGCTGGCAGGAGAGGAGTCCGGCTACTGAGGCTTTTCAGGCTTTATACCTGCCCAAAGGCAGAGTGTGCATTTATGCCTGCACCTAAATGCTGAATGTAGTCAGAAGATGAAGTAGTCACCTCTGTATGAAATCTGAAAGAGCTGGTGAAAAGAGATGTAAGTCTCCCAGGCCCCTAAAGCCATCTGAGAAGCTGGCATAGGATAGGAATTATTTTGAAAATGTTTTTCTTTATAAGTCTAAAAAGATACTTTTCTGGAGTCAAGTAAGTTTGAAAAGCAAAATGATTGCACTGACCTACATTCAAAGGGCAAATAAATTGTACTGTGAGAAGAAATCTGGAGAATTCAACCTAAGCCAATGAGAACCAGGGAAATGTAAGAGAGATGCCCTTCACTAAATAAACTCTTTATGCAGGTGCTGGTTTGCCGATGGTGTGGGGTGTGGTGGAGCAAAATGTGTCAGACTCACTGGGTGACACCCTTGCCATGTGGCTTACTTGGGAAAGTTATCTAATCGTTCTGAGCCTCAGCAACCTCTTGTGTAAAAATGAAACTAAAAATGCTCCTTTTGCAAAAGTGCTGTAGCCATTAATTGATCTAACAATGCTTAACACAGTGCTGGACTCACAACAGGCATTTGGAAAATTCTACTTTCTCTTGTCTCAAAAGCAGGGACAGTCACCCCTGAAAGAAGACCTTCCAGAACCGAATGAAAAAGGACCCTCTTTATGAGCTGCCCCCAGCCCCACTGTTCCACAGCAAGTACACACCAAAGGAAAGTGTGCTTGTTTTCCTGAGATGCAGGTGAAGAAATCTCAGTCCAATGGTGTAGAATTCCCAGTACTATATGGAGCAGGCTTCACCCTTTGCTCTCAAATCCCAAGTTTCATCGTCTACTCAATATCCAAATGTAATGCAAGCTTGTTTCCTGAAATGTATCAGGTCACTAGCTTTTTTCCATAAACATTTTTTCTGCTGTGAATTACTTTGAAGTTATAAATTAAAATTAAACACAAATTTGTAAAACAGCTACAGTGCTAATCAAAATGAAAACACCACCAGCCATCCTACTGCCGCTGACCCTGACAGCCACCCTTCCAGTGCTCCAGGGCTCATCTCCCACCCACCCTCTCTTCCCTGTGCCTTTAGAAAACTCCATCCTATAGTCAAGTGATTCCTCCATATAAGGAACATTTTCAATAAGAATTCCCTCTGCAGCCCCCTTTAGTTGTAAGTTGGTGACCTACTGTAGCCTTTTTTGGGGGAGGTTACTTCTTCTACCAAACTGGGCACCAAGGGGCTAAGGGAGAGGAGCATCCCTGTTTCCCACTCCTGATCAGCCTCTGGGCCTTCCTTCTTCCCACCGATCCCACTGCCTTCTGAACCTTGCCGTCCGGATGCTCCACATGCAACCCAAGATCGCCATGTCCAAAATTAACTCCCTGTCTTCCTGCCTCAAATGTGTTGGTCCACCCACCCACCCACCCACTCAACCCCACCCACACTAGAAGCAGTATACCAGCCTCTTCTTTCATTCTCACCCTAACCTCCAACAGTCACTATGTTCTACTGATACAATTCCTAAAAGTCTTCCATCTCTAGAATGGGATCATGCGGTCAGCTGCAGTGCTGAGGGCTGGGGGGGTTCCACTGATGTCGCCATGGCAACGGATTAGCAGATGAGTGCCTAGACTCACAAATGGCATCCCAGAAGCAGGCTTCCCCATGGTGTCTAGAGTATGGAGGTCAAATACCAGACCTCAGACATGTTCTGGGTTAAACAGAATAATATAGGGAATGACCAGATGTCTCACACTCTCTATGGGGGCAGATGTTCCAACCAACACAATATTATATGCATGAACTTCTGGAATGTGCTGGTAAACTACAGAGTCCTTGCATACTCTGCTTTATTTTAAACAGGTATTTATCTGAACAATACTCACTAAATACTTATGTATATATGTGTTTGTGTGTGTATTTTCTCTCTAAATGTATACATACATTTAGAGAGAAAAAACTTTAAAAAATTATATATATATATATATAAAAAAATTAGATCATCTCTAAAGATTAGATAACTTTCCCAAGTAAGAGAGAGGGAGAGAAAGACCTTATATGTTGAAACATATGGTTACTAATCAGAGCCATAGTTTTATTTTCCAGCAACTATTTTCAGTTAAGAGAATTCCCAAAGGGAATGCAATGACTCCCAATGATATCATTCTTCCAAAGATGCTCTGAGAACTGGCTGTGAAAACATCCGTATTGCTTGGACAAGTCACCCTCAGCCTCCATATTTCAAAGCGACTTGAACTGGGTGAACATTGCCCCTGGAGACTGGCGAGTGAGTCATCCCCATTCTGACTGTGACGTGTATCAGGCTGGATGATCCATTCCTCTGTGCTCTTCCCCTGCTTAAGCAGAGTTCCTGCAGATGGCCATAAGGTTAAGAATTCTATGTTCTTAAATGGTGATGGTCCTCTCTTAGGTGGTATGGTTTACAGAGTTTGTGTTACTAGATTTGCTAAACTGAGTATCACTTAAAATTACTTCTCTGAATCCTTTCAAGAGAGCAGACAAGGTAAAAAAAATGCTTAAACAGAAAGAAGGACGTTTATTTATCAGGAGGAATGATTTCTGATATTTGGCACAAGTGAATGCCAGTGCCGTGCCGTACCAGTCAACCTTTCTTAATGGGTTTTTTACTCTTTTTCATTTACAGAGTGAGTATTTCTGTCTTAAGACTGCTCCCATAGCCTTACACTGTGAAAACTGAATTGCCCTTTGATTTCATATATGTGCATCTAGATCAGGATTTGTCAATGGATTTCCTTACCTCAAAGATAAATCATGTGAATGAGTGATGCCATGCATTTTAGAGTTCTTTCAATGTCTGAGATGTGCTATTTTTAGACAGCAAGGCTATTCATTTCTGAGATCATGCCTATTTCTAGTTTCTGTGCAGAACTTACTAGATTATTGCTGTTAGACAAATCACAATATCAACAGTACTGCACTTGATATAGCTGAGAAATACTAGTTTGATAGTTGTCTTTTCTGAATTGCTATTAATTGGAGAAATATTTGGATGGACGTCTCTGCAAGGCATTGCATAAAGCAGCCCTATCCTCTGGAATACTGTAATCAAAGCCTAGGTAGCCAGAAAGGAACTGCAATGCAGGTTTCATATACCCAATCAAGCACAGTGCCAAAGGAGGGAAAACACAAGTGTTAACCTTTAGATTGGAGAATAATAGCACCGTATTTCTACTTTTTGAACAAAGGACCCTGTACTAGAAATTTTGCCTTAGGCCCCTCAAATTAGATAGCTGGCCCTGGTTGTGAGTAGTAAACTAACCTCGTCCCTTGTCTCTGACCATTGAGATCCATGTCTTCCTCCAGCATCCATGGCACCAACTTGCTAGCTTGCAAGAAGGGCAAAACAGACTCTCCACCATTCTGGACATATGCTCTCCTGCCTTTCCTCCTACCTAACTGGCTCATCTTCTTTGCTACTCCCTCCAAAGCTGCCTCTTCTTTTTAATGCTAGAGGGCCCCAGGGCTCCTCTTTGGATGTCACCATCCACCCACTCATTCCACTAGACCTTGGTCTCTTCTCTATCTGCACTCCCTCCCTTAAGTGATTGCCTCTAGCTGCATGACTGATCCTGATCTTTCCATCTATATGCTTAGAATTCCTCAATGTTGTCTCCAACCAAATTTCTAAATCAAACTCCAGAATCAACTCAACACATTCAAATGGAATTACTGATCTTACCCTCAAAACCAATCCACTTGTGGTTTCCCAGTTCACACAATGGCATTCTCTCCTTGCAGTTACTCAAGCCAACATTTCTGGAGTCATTTTTCACTCATCTCTTCTCTCACATTCTTCATCAATCTGTCTGAAATTCTGTTGACCCCATGTTAAACACAGACACAGGTTCCACATACCTTACCACCACTGCTGCTACCACCCTTGTCAAACACGCCATCTCTCCCCATTCCTAGTCTAGAGGCCTCCTAACTGGGTTCTTGCATTCTTCTCTTCCACAGTCCTGTTCTCATCAGAGCAACCGGAGTGATTAATGAACAACTGAAGTCAGATCATTTGCTCTCCTGTTCAAAACCCTTCAGTGGCTTCCTGCCTAAGTAAAGCCTAAGTCAACATGCTCTGGCCCACTTAGCACCTCTCTGATCTCACCTCTTGTTATTGTCACCTTTGCTAGCTTAGTTCTGGCAACAATGCCTTCTATGTTGCTCCTCAAACAACCCAGGCATCCTTCCACCTTGCATTCGCTGTTCCTTCTGCCTTGAACTCTTTCCCCTAACAAGCTTCTCCTGACTTCCTTACCTTAGTCAACTCTGCTCAGATTCATCCTCCTGACAGTGGCAACCTGCACCTTCTACATGCTCCCATCCTCTTAATCCTAATCATACTCTAGATGATAGTTCTTTCCTTTTTCCCCCTGCCAGAACATCAGCTGCATGAGTGCAGGAAATTCTGTCTCTTTGGGTCTAGATGTATCCGCAGCATCTAGGATGGTGCTGAGCACAAATTAGGCATTGCATAAAAAATCTACTGAACAGTGTGTAGAAGTTCTGTATAACCTGGCTGTTGGTGTGTCCCTTCAGAAAAGAGCTGCATGTTCTTTCACAGGTGTTCCAGATTGATTGATAGCCTTGGATTACTTCCAGTGAAAACTTCTCTGCAGCTTAAAGTTAAACCCCAAATCCAGATTAGTACAGGAATGTGATACAAATTCTTAGAGCAGATATTGTCTTGGCCACCTGAAGCATTAGCAAGACAGATCTATTTCCTTGTTATCTCTCTTTGATAGCTGGGGACCATTGTTCTAGAACACCCTTTTACTATGTACCCCTTTGATTGCACCAGCTCTGTGAGGACTCCATTTCAACCCTCTGCTTGGAGGATTTGCCTAATCCTTAGTCTCCTGTTTCTGCCTAGCCACTGACATCAAGCCACTTGGTTACCAAGGGCAAAAGACCTCAGGCTTTCCATCCTCCACATGCAGCTTACAATGCTTTCACTCTTAGCTGGGGCTTCCTATTATTTTCTTAGGAATTAAGTAATACATTTAAATAATGTGCATTACAATTGATCTGCCATTTCTAGTGGCTTTATATGGAGAGTTCTTTAGAATTGGTCGGCAATCATATTTCTGGACACTGAGGTCCCCATCCCTCATCAGCCCACCAGGGTGCTGAACCTGCCGCAAGCCTGGTCAGAGCAAGGTCACACAGTGACTCCCAAAGGGCACTCTTCTCCTCATCCTACTCAATATCTGGGCAGATGCAGCAGGGCTGAGAGCTTGTTCTCTTTATGCCTCTGTGCCCAGTCTCTGTGATGCCCGCTCCTCTTGCCTCTTTACTTCACTGGCTGGCTGCTCTGCTCAGGGCTCCCGGGATAGATGGCACCTGTGTTCTAGGTCTAACGGTTAGATTACCTCAGTTGAGCCCTGCTCCTTCCTTCCTGTCTTCCAAGGGGATCTCAATCATTCCTAAGATGTTTGACAAAAACCACAGCTGATGACACCCATTGCTGGCTGAGGCCGGAGACCCCTCTGAGGGCCGAGGGCTTACCCAGCTGCTCTTCTGACAGCTCTACTTTGTAGTCTCTTTGTCGTCTTTATTCCTTCTCTTTCCTTGTTTCCTAATCCAGTTCCAAGATCCACCCCAGCTGCCTTGAGTCAGAATCCCAGGAGGTAAAGCCCGAGGCTAGTATTTTGTTAAAGCGCCATTTGGAATTTTTATTTTTGCATGTAATCAGTCTTTATGACATTAATACGTATTCTGGTCACTATTTTGATTTAAACCTTTCAACTTCACCCAAATCAGAAAACTCTATTTCCTAAAATCAACAGTCTATATTTAGAAACATGCACATGTGTGCGGAGCCACTGGCAGAGGAACAGCCCCCACCACGCTCCGCCGGGAACCGGGAAGAGTCTGTTCCGGTGAGGTGGAAGAACACAGGCTTCCACTCGCTTCTGGGATTCTGGTGGATGTCAATATGGTCTTGCTGCAAACCGCTTCGAGTGGGTCTCCAAAAATCCATCAATGCCACGTCAACACCTGACATGACAACAAGAAGACACGGGTCATGGCTCTAGCATCACCGGTTTTCAGATGGCACTCCCTGCAGCACAGGTGTCTGAGGACGGCCTCGGCATGAGAACCTGCCTTCGTCCAGGGCCTGATGCTATAACAATCATGGCCAGCAACCCAACGCCCATTGTTAATTCCAAAATGACGAGGTGTTTCAGTAAAATTAAGAACAGAAATGAATACTTCAGAATACAGTAGAGCCCCCGTATCTGTGAATTCTCATCTGTGGAGTCAAACCAAGCTCAGATGGAAAATATTTGGAAAAAAAAAAAAAATGATGGTTGTGTCTGTATAAAACATGCACACTTTTTTTCTTGTAATTATTCCCTAAACAATACAGTATAACAACTATTTACATGGCATTTACATTTTATTAGGAATTATGAGGACAGATGATTTAATGCATACGAGAGGATATGTGTAGGATATATGCAAACACTACATCATTTTATATCAAGGGCTTGAGCATCTGTGGGTTTTAGTATGCTCAAGGGGTCCTGGAACCAATCCGTCAAGGATATGGGGGGAAAACTGTACATGTCCAGTACATGTTAATTTTGCTTGCTGCTCCCTATCATTTTGTAAAGGATACTTCCGTATCCTACAGCGTATTCACATGGTGTATTCACATAGAAATCCCTTGCTCTTGTGAAACTCAGACATGCCGCTACATTCGATTTCTTTAAGCTGTTGGGTAATGATTGTGTTTGTTTTAATGCCTCTAATATCTGCTCCTAGTAAATGCAAACAGATGTTTCTAATTATTCCCTTTCCGTGATGATGCACAGATATCAGGCAGGCACATGGAAGATTTAGGTTTCACAAAGAGGAGGTGAAATGTCTACGATGCCAACAAGAGTCGTGAATGGATGATTTTCATTGTAAAAATCGCCATTATTTTGGTTTGAAAGTTGGTAAACCGGAAGTATTAAATTACTCAAAGTAGACAGCATTGTTTTAATAAAGCAAGGCACTCCCTCAGCTACAAGCTGTAGTCCGGTTAAACTTTAACATAACATTTTACACTATTCATATTCAAATGAGCTTGAGGGGGTTATGAAGAGGCATGGACCAGCCAAGCCAACTTGAGGCCACTGAATGCAAACTTTCCTGTAGCATCCAGATGGTGATTTATAGTAGCAAAAGGTCGGGCGCGGTGGCTCACGCCTGTAATCCCAGCACTTTGGGAGGGTGGCTCACGCCTGTAATCCCAGCACTTTGGGAGGCCAAGGCGGGCGGCTCACGAGGTCAGGAGATCGAGACCATCCTGGCTAACACAGTGAAAACCTGTCTCTACTAAAAATACGAAAAAAGTAGCCGGGCGTGGTGGCAGGCGCCTGTGGTCCCAGCTACTCCAGAGGCTGAGGCAGGAGAATGGCGTGAACCTGGGAGGTGGAGCTTGCAGTGAGCCGAGATCGCACCACTGCACTCCAGCCTGGGCGACAGAGCGAGACTCCGTCTCAAAAAAAAAAAAAAGAAAAAGAAAAAGTAGTAGAAGGTGTCTCTATTCACCACGGCACTGGTTAAAGCATCAACTATCAAGTTAATTGTACATTTTCCTGATTCTGTGAGTAAGGTTGGATATTAAAATACAGGTTTTCCATATGTGAGAGTTGCCTCAAGTTGGATAGCAGCTAGACTATTTTTAGTGTAAGAACAATAATTCAAAGTGTCCTTTATGTTTCTCATTCCTTTGCAGGCCCTGCCCAGCCAGGATTCAGCCACTGCGGAGATGATAACACAGCTTAGAGATACACTGTCCAAACCTCCCATGAGCTTGGAGTTGTGTATGCCAGATGCAGTTGTAACATAACCAGAGATGTCAATTCATTAGCTGCTGTGTTAATCAAAATTAGGTTTTATAATTTATAACTGGCAATATAATTAACAGATGGTAATTTAATCAGTCACGATTCACTTGCTTTACGTTCACCTTTAAAACTGTGAAACTGTTGTCGCTTAAGATGTATAGGATGTGATGTCACAAAAGCTGCATCCTTTTGACTGTCTCCTGCTATGCCCTGGCTCAAAATCCAATGCCCTGTTCTAACCTTGTCCAGGAGCAAGGTTAAACAGAACAGTATGAGGAGTGGCGAACATCTATGAAGACCTGTAGACTCCCATCTCAGCCGCTACAGCCCATTATCAAATAGACCTTTAGGAATGACAGCCTGCAATGATCAGATCGCCTTCTGGCGCAGGACGTGAGGTGGAGAAATAACACCTAGAACTTGCTCACTGCATGCTACGACTTCCCAGAGCTGGAGCCAATGTTGGAAGGCTCTGCAGAGAAGGCTTGTTTCAGCCAGCTGGCATCTCCCCTCACCTCTCTGGGATGCTCTGACACTGGCCAGAGGAAGGCAAGACAGTGAAGGGACAGGAAAGTGAATTGACTGGCATAGCTGACATTCAAAGATGACACTAAAGGAGAAGGGCACTGAGGTGCAGGAGCCAGCATTCCTATGGAATACAAACTCTTGGTTAGAATGAAGGTTTCCAGCATTCTATTTCCGCCCCTCAACTGTCCTTGATTGAAGCCTCTGGACCTGACAGGTAGATCACATCTGCCTCTGGTCATTTCCATCAGCACTGCCTGTGGGCCACACTTACCATGCTGACACCACTTTGCCAGTTCACGGCTGGGCCATGGCCAGATGCCCCTTGGCTTCCCTGGCTGTGACGGAGGACAGCTGACAGCAAGACCCGTATTGGTGTCCTGCAGTAATGAAGTGGCTTTAGGAATAAAGAACAGGGATGACAGACAGCCGACCCTTGAACAACACAGGTTCGAACCTCAGGGGCCCACTTATACACAGATTGTTTTATTTTTTTTTTCTTCTTTTTTTTTTAGAGACAAGGTCTCACTCTCACCCAAGCTAGAGTACAGTGACTCGATCATAGCTCACTGCAGTCTCAAACTCCTGGGTTCAAGCAATCCTCCCGACTCAGCCTCTCAAGTAGCTGGGACTAAAGGCACTCACCTCCACGCCCAGTTAATTTGTTAAAGAAATTTCTATGAGACAGGGTCTCATCATGTTGCCCAGGCCAGTCTTGAACTCCTGGCTGCAAGCAATCCTTCTGCCTCGGCCTCCCAAAGCACCGGGATTACAGGCATAAGCCACCAAGCCTGGCCCACAGAGTGTTTTCAGTAAATATAGTTGAACCTCCACATCTGTAAAATCTGAATCTACAGCCAAATGTGAGTCAAAAATACAGGATCGACTTTTCGTATATGGTATACATGGGTTCCATGGGACTGACTGCGGGACTTGAGTATGTGTGGATTTTGGTGTACTTGGAGGTATGGGGGTGGTCCTGGAACCAATTCCCTGAATATACTGAGGGACAACTCAATACACACATTTTCAACCCCAAACTCCTGGAAAGGAAAAAAAATGAATCTATAAGTCATGTTAGGTCCACAGTGGCTGAATCCTAGCTGTGCAGTTCCTGCAAAGCCTGCAAAGAAATGAGAAACATGAAGGACACTTTGAATTACTGTTCCCATGCTAAAAATAGTCTAACTGCTATCCTACACATAATTCCCCTCCTATCTACCTGCATATATATGCATATATGTATGTGTGCCCCCCCGTGCACACACACCAAAGCAGCAATACAGAGCTGCACTGATACACAATTTTTAAATATTGTGAGTTATTTGCAAGAAAGATTATCACTCAACAGATGAGTATTTATTAAATAAATTCATTTATTTATGAACTCAGTTATTGTGCTTATCCATTCAACATTTTCTATTCATTTATTCATTACATTTGCCTCACCAAGTTTATAAAAGAAATATGTTATGGACTCAGTCCACAGCTTTGGGCTTGATTTCCCTGCTACACTGGTATCACCAGTCTGAGTCCCTCAGGGCTTCCCTGCTACTCTTCTCATGTGGCCCTCCTCTGTTTTCATCATCTCACAAGTCTTTCCCATCTGTCCCATCTCACCAGAGAACCCTCAGCTGACACCTCCACCCTGACCTTCTTAGACTGTCTCCTCCATTCTGCACTCTGTCAGTTGCTCATCTAACATAAGAAGGTTATCCTTGATGGCCAGCAAGATCCTGTCCATGCAAAGATTTTACGTTTCTCCACAACATCACAGGCCCTGTGTAACAGTTCCCCGAGGAGCTGTTCTCCCCTGGTCTCGTGTACTGCTGGGTGCCCCCATCCTGGGGGCCAGGTGCCTGACTGCAGTCATGGTGGGACACAGCCTCAGGGTGATGGGACGCCAGAAAGCAGAAGAGCAGGCCATGCAAAGGGACGAGGAGCTGTCAGAGATGGCACAGTCCATTTTGGCCACATCCACCAGGCAACCTGAACCCCTCAAGATCAGAGTCACTCCCTACAGCAAACTCTGAAAACCACAGCGATGGGTACCGGCCAAAAGGTCGTTTTCAACTCCAGGCAGGAGCAACGTTGATGTTGTGGTGTCTTCAGTCTCCCCCCACGACACAGAGGTCAGGGCTCCTATCACCAGCATTCTCTCTGAACAAGGAGAACGTCATAGAAACAACATGTACCCCAGCTTTCGTGACACTGTGTGTGCACGTGCACATGCACATGCGCATGCATGCACACACACACACGGTGGGGGTTCACCCTACTGGTTCTGACACAGGAGCAGTCCCATGGGTGACCTCGGTCTGACCTCCAAAGTGCAAACTTTCCTCCTCTTCTGTTACTTTTTCATTTATTCCACAAACACTACTGGTGACCCCCCACCTGCCGTCATAGGGGAGACAGTAAGACACCATCAGGATCTTGCTCATAGGCTAGCAAAGACCAAAACTGTGGATCCTTCCCTTTTCCATTCACTCAGCAAGTACTTGTTTAGCACTTCGTATGTTGCAGACACTGTCTGCCTTAGTGGGGCTTCGTGGAATTCAATGAGAGAGGCAGACACTGACAGACATCCACAGAACTATTATACCATGAGAAGTGACGGGGAGTTGGGCAGTGATGACTGAGGGTACCCAGGGCAGGAGGTGAAGGAACAGGTTGACGGGCCCACCAGGGGTTGCAGGGATGGACGTTCAGACCAGAAGCAGAAGATAGGATTAGTCACTCCGAGATTAGAGGCTCCGCTACAGATTTTTGGTTTTGTTTGGAAAGCATTGAGAAGCTATTGCACATTTTTGGGTTTGCACTAAAAATCTCAGTCTTAGTGCTGTATGGAAAACTGTCTTCTCTACAAATTCACACATTGGGGTTCTGAGCCCTGGTATCTCAAGAATGTGACCTTATTTGGAGATGAAGTGTTGACAGAGATGATTAAATTAAAATGAAGTTGCAAGGGTGAGCCCTTATCCCAGACGACTGGTGTCCTGCTACAAAGAGGAGACTTGGAGACAGACACGCACACAGAGAGAAGGCCTTGGGAAGGAGGAGGCAGAGATCAGGATGATGTTTGTACAAGCCAAGAAACGCCAAAGATGGCCAGCCACCACCACAAGGAGGGGACAGGCCTGGGGCAGATTCTCCTCCAGGTCCTCAGAAGGAGCCAACCCTTCTAGCACCTTGATCTGGGGCTTCCGGCCTCCGGAACTGTGAGGGAATGAACTTCTGTTGTTGAAGACCATGGTCTGTGGTACGTTGCCATGGTGGCCCTAGCAGACAGATACACCGCTGCAGCCCACGAGGAGTGGTGACAGCAACAGTCAGACATGGCTGTGTTGGGGAGAAGTTTAAGCGGCCAAACAAAAGGGCCTTCCTGACGATTTGTCCGTAGCCTGAGGAGCCGCGGCAAGGCCATGGTGAGTCCACATGAGAACAGTTCCACTCAGGGACATGTGAGCGTGTGAGGGAGACCCACAGAAAACCTGATAGCTCTGTAGCAAAATGTTCAAATGAGCTAAAAGGAGAAAATGAAAAACACTTCCAATGTCTCCAATACAAAGCTACACTTAGTGGCTCACACCTGTAATTTCAACACTTTTTCTAAGAGGCTAAGGAGGAAGGATGGCTTGAGGCATTTGAGACCAGCCTGGGAAACAGAGTGAGACCCCCTGTCTACAAAATGTGTAACATGAGCCAGGCCTGGTGGTGTGTGCCCATAGCCCCAGCGATCTGGAGGCTGAGGCGGGAGGGGCACTTGAGCCCAGGAGTTCCAGGTCACACTGAGCTATGATTGCACCATGCACTACAGCCTAGGTGAAGGAGTGAGACCATGCCTCCCCCTCCAAAAAAAAAAAAAAAAAAAAAAAAAGCTACTTGTTCCTGCTCTGGTGAACTCTTTTGGTCATTTTCTGTGTGACAGTGACAGTGCATATCTGGATGTGTGTATCCAAAGATAGTGACTTGTTAACAGAAATGGAACTATCTTTACATGCCTCATGTTAAGAATATATGAAAAATAATTTTCCACATTTCAGTAATCTTTTGCCAAATAATGGGACCTATTTCTTAACAGTTTTAGTGAGGTATAATTTACACACCAAAAATTTCAGTTGTTTTTAAGGGTACAATAAATCATTTATTGTAGCAAACTGATGGTCGTGCATCCATGACTGCAGTCTAATTTGAGAACATATCCCTCATCCCAGAATGAACCCGGTGCCCATCTGCAGTGACTCTCCCTTCACAGTCCATCACCTCAAGCAACCCCTAAGCCACTTTCCGGCTCCATGGATTTGCCCACTCTGGACATCTCAGATAAATGGAATCATATAGGACGTGGTATTTGGTGCCTGGCTTCTTTCACTTAGCATCATACTTTTGAGGCACATCCACATGGTAGCATGTATCCATGTTTCATTTCTTCTTATTGCCAAGCATGATTAAATCGTATGAATAAGCTAATTGGTTCATGCATTTACCAGTTAGTGAGCATGTGGGTTATTCCACTTCTGGGAAATTGTGAATACTGCTGCTATACAGACTCATGTCTGAGTCTGTGTGTGGTATAGTGTTCTCATTCTGCTTGGGTATACACCGAGCAGCAGAATTTCTGGGTCATATGCTAAATAACATAAGAAACTGCCAACATGTTTTTCCAAAGTAGCTGCATTATTTCACCTTCACCCCAGCAACATACGAAGTTTCCAATTTCTACACATTCTTATCAACACTTACTATTTTCTGTTTTTTAAAATTATGGTCATCCTAGCTGGCATTAAATGGTATCTCATTGTGGTTCTAATTTGCATTTCCCTAGTGACTAATGATGTTAACTGTCTTTTCCCTATCAGCCATCCACATAACTTCTTTTTTTTTTTTGAGACAGAGTCTCGCTCTGTCGCCCAGGCTAGAGTGCAGTGGCATGATCTCGGCTCACTGCAAGCTCCGCCTCCCGGGTTCATGCCATTCGCCTGCCTCAGCCTCCCGAGTAGCTGGGACTACAGGCGCCCGCCATCACGCCCGGCTAATTTTTTGTATTTTTAGCAGAGACGGGGTTTCACCGTGTTAGCCAGGATGGTCTCGATCTCCTGACCTCGTGATCCGCCCGTCTCGGCCTCCCAAAGTGCTGGGATTACAGGCGTGAGCCACCATGGCCGGGCCTCATATAACTTCTTTGGAGAAGTATCTATTCAGAGTCTTTGCCTATAAATGTTAAAATTTGTTTTTCTTATTTTTAAGTTGTGTGAGTTATTTATATAGTCTGAATACAAGCTCCTTGTCAGTTATATGCTTTGCAAATATTTTATTCCTGGCTGTGAATTGTTTTTCAGTCTCAACAGTATTTCAAAGAACTGAAGTTTGAAATTTTGATGAAGTCCAAATTATCAATGTTTCCTTTCATCACTTGGGCTTTTGAAGTCATGTCTAAGAAATCTTTGCTGAGCCCAAGATCAGGAAGATTTAGTACTAGGGTTTTTTCTGCAAATGCTTTATGGTTTTAGCTCTTACATTCAGGTGTAGGATGCATTTTGAATTTGTTTCTGTGTGCAGATCATTGGTCTGTAAATCTGCTTGTCACAGAAAGGAGACAGTGCAATCAGGCCTGGTAAAGAGAGAGCAGGTGCCAAGGCCAGGCATTCTACAGAATGGGGTACAATTTGAATTTTTTTTCAATTTGAAAAAAGACAATTTGGAATGCAGTCTGTAGACTCAAGGGAAGTAGTAGACGTTCTCAAGAGATGAAAGCAAACCCAGGCCACAGCGGGACCTGTGAGACTGTTAGAAAAGGCAGGATAAGGCAGGATCCCAGAGTGGGGCTGCCTGGCCAGCACTAGGGACGATCTGAAGTATCCAGGGGCACAGCTGCCTCCCCCACTGCTAGTCAAGGAGGAAAAGCAGTGGCCCACAACCTTCTCAAAACAGAGACAACTAACAGGTTACTCTGGTAAGCAAGCAGACAGATCAGAAGAGAAGGGGAAAAACTTATCTTTTTTATCCAATTGTGGTAAAACACATCTAACAAGATTTACCACCCTAATGGTCTGTAAGTGTTCAGTTCAGCGGCATGAAGTACATTCGGATTGTTGCGCTACCGTCATGACCGTCCATCTGCAGAACTCTCCACCACCCCAACTGGAACTCTGTGCCCATTAAACACCAACCCCCCTGCCCCCAGCCCCAGCCGCTGGCCACCTCTATTCTCCTTTCTGTCTCTGAATGTATTGCTCTGGGAACCTCATATAAGTGGAGTCATATAGCGTTAGTCCTTTGTGACTGCTTTTTTCACTTAGCATAATATCCCTAAGGTGCATCCATGTGGAACCATGTCTAAGATTTTTCTTCCTTTTTAAGGTTCAACAATAATTTATTGTAAGAATGTTCTGTTTCGCACAAAGTAATCTGGAGGTGCCTGTGGGGCAAACTAGGGAGGAGCAATCACTGTGCGTGTGGAAGACAAGCGCTAAAGCTCTAAATTTAAAGTAAGTGGAGGTTTTGGCATGGATGAAAAACCATGGGCAGGGTGTACAGTGAGAACCTCATGATCCCGGAGAAAGGGGCAGAGAAAGGGTCATCAGTTAAAAACACTGAGGAGGAACAGTGAGGGAGCAGCAGGAGAACCAGACAGTGGGAATCTCAGGGAGCCAAGAATAATGTGGCAAAAAGTTTGAGACAAGACATATGGAAGAGGCCAAGGTCTTGGGGACCCAAGAGGTCACAGGAGAGAAACAGGGTCTGTAAAACCACAGGCAGAAGCCCAAAGGTGCCTCGGCAGGGCGAGGCAGGAGACAGAATCACTAGTGTGGAGACCGTGGTTCCTCTCTGATGGGGAAGGAAAGAACAGACAGTGGCTGGGATTTTTAGCAGCAGGTGGGTGGAGAGAAGGGGGTGCCTTCAGAATGTGGATGACTGGTGGGGTTCCAGGGAGGCGCTGGAGCTTGTGGGGTGCCTGCAGAGCGGGTGGCAGGAGAAGCTGAGTCATGGTGGAGGTAAGCAGAGATGCAAGTGTGGAAACAGCAAAGAGCTAAGAGGTAAGAAGATACAGAGGGTCTGGGCGAGCAAGGAGGCAGCAGAACCATCTACTTCTCTCGCGCTGTTTTCTTGGTGGATCCAGAAGCTGGGTCATTTGCTACGGTGAGAAGCATTGCTATGATCTGCATGTATGCATTTCTGCAAAATTCATATGCTGAAGCCTGATCACCTTGGCGATCGTCATGAAGTGGGGTCTTTCAAGGTGATTAGGTCATGAGGGCTCTGCCCTCACAAAAGGGATTAGCACCCTTGTAAAAGGGCTAGAGGCACATGACATGCCCTTCTGTCTCTTCTTCCATATGAGGACACAGCATTCCTCTCTCTCCTCTCCCTCCACCATGTGAGGACCCAGAAGCAAGGCAGCACCTTAAAAGCAGACCGCAGTCCTCACCAGACACTAAACTGCTGCCACCTTGCTCCTGGACTTCCTAGTCTCCAGAACTGTGAGAAATACATTGCTATTGCTTATAAATTACCTGGTCTGTAGTATTCTGTTATAGCAGCAGGAATGGACCAAGACAGGCATGAATGGAGGTAGTGTAAAGAGACATGTCAGTTTCTTGTAACAGCCATTACAGGGAAAGTGAGCTGATGAGGAGGAAGGAAAATGTGCTGAGCCCATAGAAGAAAGCAGGACAGATACAAGGCTGTGCGTGCATGCGTGTGTGTGTGTGTGTGTGTGTGTGTGTGTGTATGTGTGTGTGTGTAATTAGAGAGGACAGGGAAAGAGAGAGAGAAAATAAGTCGATAAAAGAATGGACGGATGAATGCATAGATAGATGGTAGCTATGGAGACATCAATATGAAAATACACTAAAATATGAAAATATGGAATCATCACTGTCTCAGAGGTGTGGGATCGTGAGTTTTTAATTTCAGTCTTCAATAATGTTTTGTAATTCCCAAATCTCCTACAAAGGGGATATTTTATTAGTGAGATAAAACAGTCCAATTCTATGTTTAGAGATAATTGGGCACAAAACCAAAACAAAATTCTGAGCAGTTCTGAGTGTCCAACAGAGACTGAAACTGTGCGTCTGTAGTGGAGCCCCAGCAAGTTTATGTGGCCTTGTCCAGCTCCCTCAGCAGCCCAGCAGCAATGAGCTTGGAATAATCACCACACCAAGGCTGTGCATCGCTGAAACACTCAGTTCCTGTCCAGAGCTCTGTCGCACGCTTCGTGTACATCACCCCGCCACCTTCCAAGGCTCACATTGTTATCACGCCAGTTCTCAGGTGAGAAAGATGAGTATTGGGTTAATGACCTCCCTTGGGATTCCACAGCCGTTCAAAAGTGAAGTCAAGTTGGCCTCACCCCAGCCCCACGCATATCCTTAGGCCCATCTGAGCAGTGAAGGTCTCAGACCTGGGTAACTGGGCTGGAGTGGGTGATGCTGAGAGAAGGACTTAACCTGTAAGAAGGAGAGGTCAGGCTGAAGACCCAGTAGGGCCAAAAGAGAAGCAGATTTTCAGAGGATCCCTCTGACTTCAGAAGTAAATGGAAATAGTTCCTTTAATAGAAACAGGAGGCAGCTAAATGCCTAGACAGACGGGGCGAGTACCCAGTGAAACCCCACCTCCAAGCTGAAGACAACTGAAAGCCTGAAAGACAAGTTTTAAGTTAAATCCTCAGACTGGCTTGAGAACTTGCCTTCCTTCTGATTGATCCCCACCCTTCACCTAGTTTCCATATACCTACCTTTTCCTAATTGGCTTTCTACACTGCTGTGCCCACCTTTGAGTGGTGTCTTCACCTTAACCTATTTTGCATGCTCACAAACCAATCAGCAGGCACTTCCCATCCTGTGCCTATAAAGACCCCAGACTCACTTGGTAGATGGGGAGACAGTCAGACTTTGAGGAGACGGACTTCAGAGAAGAGGCAATTGGACTTCAGGAAACATGGTCTGCCCTTCCTGTCCCCTCTCCAGCTCCACTCTCTACTGAGAGCCACGTTCATCACTTAAGAAAATTCTCTGGCTTCACCATCCTTCAATTGTCTGTGCCACCAACCCGACCTCATTCTTCTTGGACGCCAGACAAGGGCTAGGGACCTATGGAGTATGGGTACCCAGAAAGGCTGTGACACGGGCCCTTTGCCCTCGCTGACAGAGGGCAACTGCTCTGGGCACTGCCACAAGGGGCCAGCTGAGCTGCTAACACACTGACATCTGCAGACAGTGGAGCTAGGACACCACCGGAACACCCCCTCTGGAGCTTCGGGGTCTCAGGCAACGCCACCTAGGTGCCACCGCAGGCCCCACACAGAGCTTGCTCCTGCTGGCGCCCAGCACAGCTGACTGGATCCCTCACCAGCTTGTTCACACACTCCCTCCCACAAGGGGTTGAGCGCATGGACTGAATGAACAGGGGACCCCTGTGGTGTGTCCAGCATGGACTGAATGAACAGGGGACCCCTGTGGTGTGTCCAGCATGGACTGAATGAACAGGGGACCCTGTGGTGTGTCCGGCATGGACTGAATGAACAGGGGACCCCTGAGGTGTGTCCAGCAAAGGAGCCAAGAAGAATCCTGCATCACTTTACCTTCAGCCTTAGTATCGTCCTTCTGCATTCAGCTACTTGCTGATAAAAACAGAGGGTGAACATAGTGACTTGTGGGAATATTCAACTATGTTCAGAGCTATAAAAGTCAGGTGCAAATATCCCTTGTATCAGTGGTTTCTGACTGAAGAAAAATCAGTGGTTAGAGCCCATTCCTAAACGCTAAGATAATGCTAAGAAGATCAGAAAGGGAAATAAATCTTATACATGGTTAACTGCTCTCAAGTGAGAACTAAACTCTGACCTTTTTTTCCTCTTGCCAAAATTCATATCCAAGGCACTTGGGGAGTCACACCCTAAAAACCATAACATCTCATTTCGATGGTTTTTTTTCTTAACCCGATACGATGTGGCTGGCTCTCCAGCCTCACTCTGGTACAGCATCACATGGCAGACAGGAGGCCCTGAAGGAAATCAAACCATGTTATCCCAAAATATATTTCTTTGACATATTTCGAAATGGCTGCCACAGGACTAACAGATTGAAATATCCCTTACAAAGCCATCTTTTGTGGGGAAAATTTTCACTGTAGAGCATCTCCATTCCTGCAGCCAGGTCTTCCCTTTATGGGCCTTTCCCGGATCTAGGAGAGATTAACTGAGAGCCTGACACCTTAAAGGTCTGAGAAGAGACATTCACCATCTATTCTCTCTGAGGGCTGCCACCTATGAGCCTTCCTCTACATAACAAAAGCCTTAGCCCCACAACCCCCTTATCTTAACTCAGGCATTCCTTTCCCCAGGGACTTCAAGTCTTTAGATAACAGCTTAACTCTCAACCAACTGTCAACCAAGAAATCTCTAAAACCCACCTATGACTTGCAAGCCCCAATGTCCCTCCTTTTGTGGCAGAACCTACGTATACCTTCCAGGTACTGACGATTTTATCTGCAATTCATGTATTGAACCAAACTGTAAAACCAAACTAACTGAACGGCCTCAGGCACTCTTGCTCAGGACTCTTGAGTTTGTGTAACCCAGGCCATGGTCACGCCTACTGGCTAAGAATAAACCTCTTTACATGTATTTTGGCAGAATTTGGTTTTCTTATCATCATGAGGCTAACATCTTATCAGAAACAAAGATGACAAATACAACCAAAGAAAAATCACATGAATTATAATTGCATGATGCCATAGAAACAGCTGGAGCCATAATTCCATCAAAACATAAATATGTCCGTAATAAAAATATATCACAAATATAAATATATATGTAGAAGTATAAATAGAGGCCATAAACCTTTCCTGGAAATAGTCAACAGCAAGTTGAGCATTAGCTTAGATGAAACCCTTAATCTTTTCCAATTTATGGCTTCAAAAAACAAGGGAAGATTTGCAGTTTCCTAGACCACTGAGTTGTACCCTAAAAGGAGGGTAAATCTGTATTTTTGTACTGCAACAATGAAAATGTTTCTTCACGCTGATTTATTCTATCTCCAGAATATAGGAAATTGAAAATGAATGATGTGGGGCAGAAAAGGGAGAGTCTGACAGCCTGAAGTTTTAAGTCCTGCTTTCCTCTTCTTCAAAATAAGGATAACATGAGTATACACTTTAGTGTATTATTTTGAGTACCAAGTAAAACTGAAACTGCCTTTGCAACAGTTACAACAGGGACAAAAATCATGACAGTGAAAGAGTTTCTGACCTAGCCGCCTCCATCTTGCCTCCAACCTCCAACCTGCCTTCGCTCATCCCTGGGAGTGGGCAGAACTAACTTTGGGAGACACTTAGTTTAGAGTTTAACTTTAAAATAAGGTGGATAACAGACCTTTCCCAAAACAAACTCCCTTCTTGCCTGGAGACAAGATTGCCTTTGTAAAACTAACACATTCACCACCACAAGATTAGAAAGTAGGGTTTAGGAGTCATGCAGAAAGAAGCCAAAAGATTCTGAACCTCCCAATTGCTCTTACGGATAACGTCACTATTGTAAAACCTAAGATTGATGTTCAATATATTTTTCAAACCCTGCATTCTAATGCATCAGATGGCACCATCCATACCAGTAATCTGACTCAACCAGTTCAGCAATCCCACCCAGGAACAGAAGACAGCAAGAAGAATCCACTTCAATCATCTATGATCTCATCTCCAAGCTGACCAATCAGCACTCCCCACTCTCTGGTCCCCTAACTGCCAAATTATCCTTTAAAAATTCCAGACTCTGAGTTTTCAGGGAGACTGATTTGAGTAATAAAACTCCAATCTCCCATTTAGCTGGCTCTGCATGAGTTAAACTCTCTATGCAATTCCTCTATCTTGATATATTGGCTGTACCGGGGCAGCAGGCAAAATGAACCCACTGGGTGGTTATGGTTACGTCAGATCTTTTTCACTGTCACAATTTTCTTCCTGTCATAATTTTTGCAAAGGCAGTTTCAGAACTATGCATGTAAAGTTCTCAATACATCGAATAAATGTTGGCCAAAATATTTTTTAAACAGGAAGCATGTAGAAACTGAGAAGGAATAAACCGCAGTGTTTGAATATTTAGGTAAGTTCCTTTTTTCAAGGCTCATGGAAAATTTGGGAAGAAGCTTGGAAAAGTACTCAATCAGATCATGACTGTAATGTTTATTCGGACTAATAAACTGCTTGAATGTTAAAACAACAGATCCCAAATGCAAAGAACACCAGGAAATAATACCATTATGAGGTCGGCCATAGCTATTTCTTGCAATCTACAGAAGATACGCTATAAATATAATATTCAAAGTTCGATGACTTCAAATTTTTAAATTTGTGGTAAATAAAGGTGTTTTTCTTTTCTTTTTTTTTTTTTTTTCCCTGAGACGGAGTCTTACTCTGTCGCCCAGGCTGGAGTGCAGTGGCACAATCTCGGCTCACTGCAAGCTCCGCCTCCTGGGTTCACGCCATTCTCCTGCTTCAGCCTCCCGAGTAGCTGGGACTACAGGTGCCCACCATCACGCCCCGCTAATTTTTTGCATTCTTTAGTAGAGACAGGGTTTCACCGTGTTAGCCAGGATGGTCTTGATCTCCTGACCTCGTGATCCGCCCGTCTCGGGCTCCCAAAGTGCTGAGATTACAGGCGTGAGTCACCACGCCCGGCCAATAAAGGTGCTCTTAAAAATGGGTTTGGCCAAGTGCAGTAGCTCACACCTGTAATCCCAGCACTTTGGAAGGCCGAGGCAGGAGGCCTGCTTGAGGCCAGGAGTTTGTGACCATTCTGAGCAACATAGTGAGACTCCGTCTCTCCAAAAAATAAATTAAAAAAAAAAAAAAAAAAAAAAAGCCAGCCGAGGTGGCACACACCTGTAGTCCCAGCTCCTGGGTAAGCTGATTTAAGAGGAGCATGTGAGATGAGGAAGGCTGCAGTGATCTGTGACTGTACCACTGCACTCCAGCCTGAGTGACAGAGTGAGACCTTACCTGAAAAAACGCAAGGGAGGTTCAATTTAATTTATCTTTGTAAATTATTTGTTTGTTTTTGGTTTTGGTTTTAGTTTTGCCTTTTTTGGAGACACGGTCTCACTTCCGTTGCCCATGCTGGAGTACAATGGCATAATCACGGCTCACTGTAGCCTTGATTTCCCGGGGTTACGTTATCCTCCCACCTCACTCTCCCGAGTAGCTAAGACTGTCACCATGCCCTGCCTAGCAATTATTTTTAAGTAAGTATATTCCTTTCTCTGATTATAACATAATTTCTGTTTATTGTAGAATGTTTATAAAAAATAAAGCAAACAAAACCCCCACTATCTTGAGATAAGTACTGTGAATATCTTGGTGAATTGATTTACAAGTTTGTGTTGCACATATGGGTTAATTTAATATAGTGGAGATCATGCTTATATTGAATTTTGTGCTGCGTGCTTCACATTATGTAAAATTTCATGCTGAACATCTTTCCACATTCAAAATTCTTTAATAATCACTTCATTATGTGCAAATCTACTGTCTGATATATCATAATTTATTTAACCCACCTCTCTCTTTTAACTATTATAAACAACATAATGATGAACACCTCCATAGACATAAAGGCAAGCTTCCACATTATTATTTTGTAAGATGCACACTGGGGGTGAATGCACATTTTATGGCTATGAGCACATGGAAAAACCCTCGGTTTCTGCATACCTGTGTACTTGCACCTGTCGGTGCCTGTATACCTGAACGGCCTCACAACTCAGGCACCTGCTAGTCAGCTCATCAGACAGACCAAAGAGGAAGCTCATCATTGTTTTAATTTACATTTTTAATTTCCAAGCACAAGTCACCTGCATCACTGTTTTGTTCAGGGTTGGAGTTATTGTTATCACAGCACTCTTTTTATATTATGGTTATTAAACCTCTGACTAGCATATTTGGGCAAGTTAGTTTTCCATTTCTGTTATTTGCCTCTCATCTCTTCGTTGTTTTGGGACATGCATGTTTTAACAGCCGTCAGATACGGATGCATATTTTCACAGCTGTCAGATAGCGCTTGCCTCCTCTGTCAGGCCGCGTGGTACAGGGGACAGCCCCGAGCTGAGCTTTGTCACTCTCAGCAGAACTCACCTACCTGGGCTTCCACCTCCGCACCCGTAAAAAAGGGAGGCAGTCGTCATCTCTCATTTCCCTCCAGCTCCGGAAAGGTAAATTGTCTAGTGACTCAGTGCAAGGCAAACTCAGTTCATCCTTCCCAAACTTCATAAATAGCAAATGTTGCCAATAAAGATTAGTTGACACATAAAATCAGAGTCTCTCAGAAAACCTGAGGGGCATGATTTGTTTGCTGCAAACTTACGATTTTTCCTTAAGTACCTTACACATAGCTAACCTTTGTTCATTTCACTCTGACTATCCTAGAACAGAGGTCTTCAGTCCCTGGGCTGTGGACTGGGACCAGCCCATGGCCTGTTAGGAACTGGGCCACACAGCAGCAGGAGAGCTGCAGGGGAGTGAGCTTGACCGCCTGAGCCTGGCCTCCTGTCAGATCAGCGGCAGCATTAGATTCTCATAGGAGCGCAAACCCTATTGTGAACTGCACATGTGAGGGATCTGGGTTGCACACTCCTTATGAGAGTCAAATGCCAGATGATCTGAGGTGGAATAGTTTCATCCCGAAACCATACCCCTCCCCCAATCCCCCATCTGTGGAAAAAATTGTCTTCCATGAAACTGGTCCCTGGTGCCAAAAAGATTGGGGACCCCTGTCCTAAAATGCAGGATTAAAATAAAAAATTCTTGTCTGAGTTTTGAGATCCTTGTTGATCTAAGTCCCAGCAAACGATGTTTCAAACAGAGACTGAAACAGCAATAATGATGCTTTACCTCGTAGCTCCATCTGTCTCAGAGTGGCAAGTAACACCCTTCCTTTCTGTATTTAGGAAGAAGGGAAACGCAATTCACTATTTGGGGAACTTCCAGTCTTTATTATGTTCTTCAGCTTTTTCTCTTTTTTTTTGAGACGGAGTCTCGCTCTGTCCCCCTGGCTGGAGTGCAGTGGCGCGATCTCGGCTCACTGCAAGCTCCGCCTCCTGGTTTCACGCCATTCTCCTGCCTCAGCCTCCTGAGTAGCTGGGACTACAGGCACCCGCCACCGCGCCCGGCTAATTTTTTGTATTTTTAGTAGAGACGGGGTTTCACCGTGGTCTCAATCTCCTGACCTTGTGATCCACCCGCCTCGGCCTCCCAAAGTGCTGGGATTACAGGCGTGAGCCACCGAACCAATTCCCTCTCCATTCATCTTAACTCACACCAGAAGCGACCAGTTTCTCGTGAGCAGGAGACGACCGTAGGACCCGCAGCGTGGGCTTCATTAGGGGTTGGCCCTTTGTCTCCTGAGGAGAGGTTTATCTTTAGTGTTTTATTTAATGGAATATTCTTCACCTTTGAGCGGTATCAAATGGTGAGTGGCTTCTCTTCACCAGTGTTCAGATTATTTCAGAGAAAACTGGTGATCAATGGTTGATAATTCTCTGACTTGAATCCTAACTGCCAAATGCAATCCAAAGTTATTCTGACAACGAAATACTAACATACTAATACTCACTTGCCCTAGTTTAGTAACAGAGACCTGTATGATCTAAATCTATGGATGGATGTTAGGTGACAAGCTAGCCACCCCATATGCTCAAGTGTGGGTAAAATTGTGTTTATTTTCTAAACACAGTGAGCTGAAGACCAGAAAAGGGAGTATTAGTGAGATCATGGTATGTCTCAGACACTGTGTTAGGTGCTTTATACAGGTGGCCTTGTTAAATTCTCACAGCAAACATGAGAAGCAGAAGTGTCATCTCTAGTTCATAGGAAACTGAATTTCAAAGGGTTTTATTCACTTAATGAAACTGCCTTTGGAAAAATTACGACAGAAAAGTCTGACATAGGAAAATGATGGCAGTGAAAGAAACTCTGACCTAACTGACCCCATTTTGCTTCTCAGTTCCAAGTTGCCCTTGGTTCATTCCTGGGCCCAACCATAAGTAACTGTGGGAGGAATTCAGCTTAGAGTTCAACTTTGAAACAAAGAAGATAACAGCCCCTCCCCAAAACAAACCCCGTCCTTACTTGGAGACCAGACTGCCTTCGTTAAACTAACAAATTAGCCACAAGATTAGAATTTATGGCTAGGGAGCCCTGCAGCCAGAGGCCACAAGGTTCCAAACTTGCCCAGTCGCTCCTATGGATAACTTACCATTGTAACACCTGAAACTGATGTTTGTGACATTCTTCAGACTGTGCACTGCGATGGACCAGCTGGTGCCACCCAGACCAGTAAACTGGCTCAACTATTTATGTGATCCCACTCAGGAATGAAAAACAAGAAGAAGACAGTTTTGGTCCCTATGATTTCATCCCCGACTTGACCAGTCAGCATTCCCCAGCCCCTTGCCCACCAAACTATCTCTAAAAAACCCCAGCCTTTGAATTTTTCAATTTTAGGGGGAGGCTGATTGAGGAAATAATACAACTCTTGTCTCCCATCTAGCAGGCTCTATGTGCATTAAATTCTTTCTCTACTGCAATTCCCCTATCTCAATAAATCAGCTCTATCTAGGCAGCAGTCAAGAACTCGATGGGAGCTTACATTAAGTTATGGCCCTAATATGTACACACTCCAGTCCATACACATCTGTCTGATTCCAAAGAATGCCGCTGACTATGGAAATAGTCATAGTTCTTGTAATCAACTGGATATCTGGAGGATCCCACTGCTGCCACACATTCATCTGCATGTACATTTTCCCTTCTGATGGTCAGGCCTTCTGTTAGCTGCTGCTGCCTGAAGTGTACATTTTAAAGGGATTCCTCCATCATTCCTGACAATGCTGCCGTATTATTTGCATGAGGTTTCCTGTCCAGCATTTGCAGGCTTTGTGTAGGTGCTCACACATCTGTGAGGTAATGTTGATTTCCTCACGCATAGTGATTGACATCTGAATGGAAATTGGCCATTTTGATTGCAAACATTCTGGAACTGCTATGTTGTCAGTTGAAATGGAACACTCAGAACCAGAATTCAGTACCAAAGAAAGTCACGGGATACCCATTTGGACGACAGGTCATAGGTGAGAATCACCACAGTAAAATACATTGATCAAATTGCTCCTACAAGCAACTCCATTTCAGTCCCTGGAATTTGTTTTCACTTTCCCATTCAGCCACATGAATACAGAGGCTACGTCCACTCTATTTTGTTCTTGAGACCCAGGGGTGAAGATCGTGCCTTCAGATGCCTGTGATGGCTCAGGAAGGGGCCTGGGAGGCTGTTGGAGGCAGCCATGGGACCACTGTCAATGGTTCAAGTCATGCACTATTCTTTAGCTTGTTGAAGTTTCACTTTCTGTTTGAAAAATGAAACCAATAGTTTATTTAAAGCAAGTTAAGGCCAGGCACCGTGGCTCATGCCTGTAATCCTAGCACTTCGGGAGGCCGAGGCAGGTGGATCACTTGAGGTCAGGAGTTTGAGACCAGCCTGGCCAACGTGGTGAAACTCCATCTCTTATTAAAATACAAAAATTAGCCAGGCGTGGTGGGGAGCACCTTTAATCCCAGCTACTTGGGAGGCTGAGGCAGGACAATCGCTTAAACTCGGGAGGCAGAGGTTGCAAGATCGTGCCACAGCACTCCAGTCTAGGCGATGTCCCCACCCCCCCAGAAAAAATAGTTAAGTCTCATGATGATGGCAAATGGAAAGCTGAAAATCTTGAGACTCTTTTCAACAAACTTGACTGAAATATCCCGTTTTCCAAACCGATTCACCTGGTAGTCTGAATAGACAGTAGAAAGAAGAAGATGGAAATGAGGAAGAAATACATGTTCTTTGTCAAGAAAGGGGTAGTTTATTAGCATAATCCAGCACCTTCCTGGAGAGAAAGCACCACCCACCATGGGCGCCAGCCTGCACCGGGCCACGCATGGGGAGGCCCACACAGACAGCTACATTGTAAAAGCATCTTGTTGCCAGTATTGTCAGGAATCAGGGAGGAATCCCTTTAAAAGGCACACTTCAGGGAGCGGCCACTAACAGAAGGCCTGAGCATCAGAAGGGAAAATGGGGCCGGGCATGGTGGCTCACACCTGTAATTCCAGCACTTTGGGAGGCCGAGGTGGGTGGATCACAAGGTCAGGAGTTTGAGACCAGCCTGGCCAACATAGTGAAACCCAGTCTCTACTAAAAATACAAAAATTAGCCAGACATGGTGGCAGGCACCTGTAATCCCAGCTACTCAGGAGGCTGAGGCAGGAGAATTGCTTGAACCCGGGAGGCGGAGCTTGTAGTGAGCCGATATCGTGCCACTGCACTCCAGCCTGGGCGACAGAGCAAGACTTATCTCGAAAAAGAAAAAGGGAAAATATACATGTAAATGTGGTGGCACTAGGATCCTCTAGATATTCAGTTGATTAGGACAACTATGGCTATTTCCATAGCAACCAAATGTGTGTAATAAACAGTTTTGTTACCTTGTAGTTAAAACCACCCAATCTCAGATGGTGAGGGATTTTTGAAACCCAAGTCAATTTCCTCGTTTCTCTCTTCTAAGCTTCTATATATAGAGGATAAATACATCAGAGTTAATAGTTGCCTAATTTAGAATGAAAAGCAACTGGCAACTGCCCAAAATGCTTTGACAGTAAGGACTATTCCCAAAATCTGGCGAAAGTCCAGGCCTGTTTATCATACAGAGAACCACCACCACATAGCAGCCAGATTCTGTGGGATATTTTGGGGAAAGCACCCAGGATACAGACAACCTGGGTTGTAGATCTGGTTTTGCCTCTTCTGGTCACAACTCTTGTGAGCCTCAGTTTCCCCACCTGCAAAGTGAAACAGAACCTGCTCGGTACACCACAAAGAGCTGTTATGATGTTAAAGCGAAATGCCAAGTGCCCACATCCAGAAATGATAATGAATTATAAAAATATTTGTTTGGTTTGGGGGGGGCAAGGGGTTTTGAGAAGGGTCTCGCTCTGTCGCTCAGACTGAAGTGCAGTAGTGTGTGCTCATGGCTCACCGCATCCTCAACCTCCTAGGCTCAAACGATCCTCCTACCTCAGACTCCCAAGTAGCTGGGACCACAGGCTTGCATCAGTATGCCTGGCTAATTTTTAAATTATTTGTAGAGGTGTGGGGGTCTCCTTATGCTGCCCAGGCTGGTCCCGAACTCCTGGACTCAAGTGATCCTCCCACTTTGGACCCCCAAAATGTTGGGATGACAGGTTTGAGCCACTGTGCCCACCCAAGAATAAAAAAAATTAAAAGAAATATTTCCTCACTGACAATTAGTGTAGGTAAAAACAGGCAAATTGAGTAGTCTGAGATAGTCACAGAGAAGGAGACTCATGATTCCTGATCACCAGCTGAATTCTCAACACTGATATGCTCAAGAGAAAACTATGACATACCCACATACCTGAGCATGCCTACACATACACATACATACAAACCCACACGCAAAGCACATACCCACATACGTGCACATGCCTACTCATACACACATACATACAAACCCACACGCAAAGCACATGTACACGCACACACACACACACACAATTCTTTGCCTCCCCTTAATTATTTGCAAACTCTTCAGTATCTAACACACTTGGCATCTAAGAGCTAAGTCAAATTAAAGTTTCCTTTAATTCTCAGCACCTGTATGCAAGACCCCTGGGAGATGTCTGCACGGGCGTCCCTTTTCATCATCATATTCACTCGTCAGCCAGGGAACATTTACGAGGTGCTTGGGGAACGCAGACAAAAGCAGCACCTCTGGCCTCTGGAGTGGAGCACAGTAGTGTGCAGGGAAAGGCTTACACGCACAAGAGCAAGAAGGGGTTTCAGGTATGGCGAGGGAAATGCATATGGGACGCAGAGAAGACGAGAGTGGGGATGGGAGGGGGTCTTGCAATGAAGAGAGGGGATACCCAAGGAGATGCAGGAGCTCATCCCACCAGAAACAGCCTGGCTAAGCAGGGGGAAAGCAAGCCAGGATGTGAACCTAGACCTGCATGGACCAGCATCCTTCCAGTTCTCAGGCCGAAGTACTGCCTAGGAAGGAATTTGGCTATATGATTGCTAAGCTCTTAATATGGTTGTTATGCCTGACGTGTAGCTCTGATTGCCACAAACCACATGAAAAAAATGTTGTATTATATAACAGACACTGAGTATTCAATTAAACTCAGCCGAGATAGTCAAATTAAAATATAACCCACAGATGACTCATCTCCACTGCACTTCCTAACTTTCCTCAGATGCCATCTTTAATAATCATCAAAACACAATCCCTCTGAATGAATGGAGGCTTTAGAACCTGTGCAGTGCATACAAAGGAAGGATGTTTACCAGAAATACATCTTCCCAGCTGATCTATACTTATCCTCTTTCATCTTTATCCACATTTCATACAAAGAAAATAGGCATTGCTGTTACCATAGAAAAGCATGAATGTTACAATTTTCAAAGATTCTATGCTTTCAAAGATAGCTCTAAAAGAACCCTGACAGGATATAAAGTGTTAACTCTCTACTGGGTTGGGCAGAAAAGAAGATTTATCCAAGGAGTAAGTAAGCTCAGTCATCCTCCCCTCCCATCCATAGACACAGCCAACCACGACTTCCTCACTGGGTTACACTGCCCGGTTCACAGCCAGGGGCATTTCCACAGCTGTTACACCTGCATCAGGAAACAAACGGCCTTATTTTTAGCTTTCAATGGTTTGCGTAAAACCCCACAACAATTAGGCCTCATTATTGTGTGCGGCTCCATGCCGAGGTGCCCCTGCACAGATGAACAGGGAGAGCCTCGGCCTTAGAAAAAAGGTGCCCACAACCCCCGTCCTCGCACGCACAGCTCGCCCCAGCAATCACAAGAGAAAGGCCCTTCTAGAGCACAGTGCACAGGAGTATGTTTCAGGGCAGCGTCATTATAACTCCAACCCAAATCAGGTCAGGAAAGGAAAACACATTGACATGAGGACAGGAAAAGCATTACCAGGAACACAGAGGCAACTCCAACAGACCCAGCACATCGTTTAGTGTTAGCATTCTTCATTTGCTTTACAGTCGTGGTTTTTTTTTGTTTTTTTTTTTTTTTGAGATGAAGTCTCGCTCTGTCGCCCAGGCTGGAGTGCAGTGGCCGGATCTCAGCTCACTGCAAGCTCCGCCTCCCGGGTTTACGCCATTCTCCTGCCTCAGCCTCCCAAGTAGCTGGGACTACAGGCGCCCGCCACCTCACCCGGCTAGTTTTTTTGTATTTTTCAGTAGAGACAGGGTTTCACCGTGTTAGCCAGGATGGTCTCGATCTCGTGACCTCGTGATCCACCCGTCTCGGCCTCCCAAAGTGCTGGGATTACAAGCTTGAGCCACCGCGCCCGGCCCTTACAGTTGTTTTAAAGTAATTATAGCTTTACAAGATGTTGCAAATGTTCGAAAGCCCAGGATGGTTCCACACACCCCATGCCCAGGGTCCCCCACGGCTCTCATCTGGCATAATTCTAGTACAAGATCAAAAACCAGGAGATAGTCATTGGTACATTCCACAGACCACATTCAGGTTTCAGTAGCTTTACATATAAGCGTGTGTGTGTGTGTGTGTGTGTGTGTGTGTGTGTGTAGTTCTGTGCAATCCTATCACATGTACAGGTTTGTGCAACCACCACAATTGAGATACAGAACCAATCAGAATCGTTCACTGTGACAGGTCTCCCTCGTGACCCCCTTCAGGGCCACATCAGCCTCCCTCCTCTCTAATCCCAACCCTGGCAACGACTGATGTATTCAACTTTTCAATTGTGCTATTTTTATGAACATTATATGATTTTCTATCTAATAGCTCTACAAATTACTAAACGTGGGGTACTGAAATCTCCACCTCTAATGGTGAATTTGTTTCTCCTTTAAGCTATTAGTTTTGGTGTCACGAAGTTCATGGTTTTGGTGCATGCGTATTCGGGACTGCTATGTCTAATTGCTACACTGATGTTTTAAATTGTGATGCGATGTCCTTCTTTTCATTGTTCTTTAATCTCCATCATCTGACATAGTCATGCCTGCTTTTTTAAAAGTTAGTGCCTGTATAACATATCTTTCATCACCTGACTTTCAACTTACCCGTGCTGTCATGTTTAATGTGAGTTTATCGGAAAGCATGCAATGAATTTGCATCCTAGTTTTTATTCATTCTGAAAATCCCTGTCTTTAAATTGCTATGTTTAGACCTTTTATATTTAAAATAGATATTGACAGGTCAAGGCTAAAGCCTGCCAATTTATTTCTTTTTTTCTGTTTGTTCTGTTTTCTATACCTCTGTTCGTTTTTCCTCTTGCATTCTTATAGATCACATGAACATCTTTTGGAAGTCCATTTTAATTTATCTATAGTGTTTTCCAATGTATATTTTTGTATGATTTTTAGCGATTATTTTAAGTTTTAACGTATACGTAAGTCATACATCAGAGCCTATTGGTATCAGCATTTTAACACTTTGAGCAAAATTTAAAAACTTGTCCTCTATTAAGTCTTTATTCTCCCATCTTTTAAAATAGAAATGACTTCAGAATTTCCTTTACATGTTTTTAATAGAGACAGCGTCTCACTCTATTGCCCAGGTGGGAGTGCAGTGGTGATCATAGCTCCCTATAACCTTGGACTCTGGGACTCAAACGACCCTCACCTCAGCCTCCTGAGTAGCTGGGGACTGATTACAGGCATGTGCCACCATACCCAGCTCATTGTTTTTTAAATTTTGTAGACATGGGGTCTTGCTATGTTGCCCAGACCTCCTCTACATTCACTGAGCACTACATCAGATAGTAACGTTAATTTTTGTTTCAATCTTCAAACAGAAGTTTTTAAAACTCTTGAGGAGAGGGGCAGCCTATTGTATTTATCACTCATGTACTCATCCCATTGTTCTGTCTTCCTTCATGGTTGTCAACCCTCTTCTGTCAGCATTTCCTTCATGTCTAAGAGAACTTATTTTAGACATGCTTTCTAGGTAGGTCTACTGAGGACACATTCTCTTACATTTCCCTTCATCTTAGAATACCTTGAAGGGAATATCCCAAAAGATATTTTTGCTGGCTATAAAATTCATAGTTGATATTTCTTTCCTTTCAGCATTTGCCAAATTTGGGGAAATTTCCAGCTATTATACCTTGGATTTTTTTTCAGGCCCATACTCCTTTCTTCTAGGTGTCTGGTGATACAGATGTTAGATCTTTTGTGATTACTTTCTTTGTTTCTAGGTCAAGGTGGAGTTTAACTCCCGACTGGACTTTACCGACACTACCCCACTGGGAGAACTGGATGGAAGATCAATTTCTACTAAGGCCTGTCAGCATGTGCTTGACAGGAGAGGGATAGAGGATCAGCTCCCTGGTCAGCTGGTCAACACCGCCTGACGGGAATCTGAATTTTGCTACTGTTTCTGCTGTGCTAGTGACAGGTGGATTATTAGTTCCCACTTCAACCCCAGGGAACTATGGGAGTGGGAGGGAGATGCAATGCTTCTGTTGGTGTTTGGCTGGACCAGGGCAGGTGTTGTCAAGAATGTCTTCCGTTCTGTTGGGGCGCCCTTTTGGGTGTTTGCCTGGGAGCTGGGCTTTGGTTGGAGTTCTCCATCAGTGCTTCCAGGATGTAGCCTTCTCTAGCACCACGTCTCGAAAACACAGGAGACAACAAAAATCCCGGGAAACCACCACCATGGTGGTCTTCCGTTCTGTGGTCTTATTCTTCCACCTGTCAGAATCCTCCCATGTTTTGTTGTACCATGTTCAGGGTGTTTCAGTTGTGGAAGGGGCATGGCAAGAAGAAGAATACGCCATGTTGGCCAGAATTGTAAGTCTCATCTTCATTTACAATTTCAATCAATCTTGATTGTGTATGTTTTGTGGTGGGAAGAAATCATTTTTTTGTATATTAAAATCCATTTTTTTAGTATTTATTTTTAATGATTATGGGTACCTCATAGTTGCATATACTTATGGGGTACATGTGATGTTCTGATACAGTCATACTGTGTGTAACGATGAAACCAGGGTAATGGGGTACCCATCACCTCAAGCCCTTATCATTTCTTTGGTGTTTTTTATGTTTTTGTTTTTTTTAGATGGAGTTTCGCTCTTGCTGCCCAGGCTGGAGTGTGATGGCGCAATCTCAGCTCACCACGACCTCCGTACCTCGACCTTCTGGGTTCAAGCAATTTTCCTGCCTCAGCCTCCCAAGTAGCTGGGGTTACAGGCGTGTAACACCACACCCAGCTAATTTTGTATTTTTAGTAGAGACGGGGTTTCTCCGTGTTGGTCAGGCTGGTCTTGAACTCCCAACCTCGGGTGATCCACCCATCTTGGCCTCCCAAAGTGCTGGGATTACAGGCGTGAGTGCCCTTATCATTTCTTTGTGTTAAGAACTCTAGGAACATTCCAATTCTACTGTTTTAGTTACTTTTTTAAAAACATTATATATATAGTATATTTTTTACATTTATTTTATATTTTAGCATTTTAATTATTATTTATGTTATTTTAAACTATAGTCACCCTACTGTGCCACCTGTCACTAGATCTTCTTCACTGTATCCATCTGTATGTTAACCATGCCCACTTTATCCCTCACTCCCCATCACTCTTCCCAGCCTCACCATTCTTCTCTCTCTCCATGAGTTCCATTTCGAGGGAAGAAATCTTCAAGATCACAGAATTAAATCCTCTCATTTAACACATGTAAAACAAAATCATCACGCAAAATTGCAAAGGTAGCAGAGACTACCAAACTGCTATTTGTAAGGCTGGATGTAAACATAAAATTAAAGAATCAAGATTTAAAAACTAAAAGTATCTTTTAAACAGACGTAGTAATGACGGTAATAATAGCAAATGAACATTTTCTTTTTGATATTTACCCTCTGTTCCACCTAAAGTGACATTCCGTTTCCCAAGTATGACAAGAGGAGGAATAGGAAATAAAGGAGAAGAAGGAGCTCGTGTCAGGTAAAAGGAGACCATCAATGCTGATGTGGGCACTCACGTTGGAAGGGCTGGGCGCTCCTGACAAGTCATTTCATCTTACTGGGGCACCACTCCCTAATCTTCAAAATGGAAATGATAAAACCTCATCTAACTGCCGTACAGGCTTATGTGTTCTTTTTTTTTTTCTTTTAAAGTTGCTAATGAGCTACTTCATATGACAGCAATAGGAAAAACTATAAAGTTATATGGAAGAAAAAGTATAAACCTGGCTATTTATAATGGATGATAATAAAAAGCATGCATTTGTGTTGAAATGGCACATGTGGTGAGCCACCGAGACAAGTAGGTTCACAAGTATAAAACCTTTCTCAACCTCAGATAATTCACAGTAGAAACCCTCTGACCTTAGACTGTTATTTTACCAAGCACACGCACAAACACACGCACACACAGACCTGCTTTTTAGCCTGAAGCCACTGTCTAAAGGAAAGCATGCTTACATAAGCACACCAGCACCAAAAAAACGGCCTCTGTGAAACTCCTCAATAATCCAGCCAAGTGTGATGCTATATTTAGGTTTCAGGGGAAATGAATTGTTCAGATGAAAGCATTACTCCTTCATTCTACCCAAGTACCATATTACTTATGGTCAAACAATTTTTAAGGCACCAACTGAGTAGTGCATTTCTATTATTTGGCAGGTGGGAAGCAAGAACAGTATATTTTTATTGTGACTCTTTCTGAAAAGTCATTTGTCAGAGGTAATGTACTTTCCACTCACCAGCAGCATACCCAGCTTCTTGTACGCACTGAAGTCACTCAGGGTGGTGAAGTAGGGGGAGGCCGAGGGCTTCAGTGACCCTTCCAGGCTTGTCATGAGCCATTGGCCACCTATGTGAAGCAGTTCAGAAACTAAAGGCGAACATGGAAGGATACGAAATGGTCTGCAAGCCGCTGAGAACCTGACAGTCATTACTTGTCTTGTTAATCATGAGTGCACGTCAAATGCAGGGTAGGGCAGGAAGTAGGAAGGCAATCTAGTGCCTCTTGCCTCTTCAGGGATTCCTATGTCACCCATAGGACTCAGGGTATCTACGGGAATGGAGGTCTGAGGAGCCTCCTGCCTTGAAAGAGGAAGGATTTGTGCAGAAGAAACGTTCCATGGTCCTAGGACACATCTAGACAGCCAGAGTTGCTCTCAAAAGGGAAGAAGACGTGTCAGGAAGAAGAATCATGAAGCCAGTCACTTCACAGCCCAGGAAGCATTGAGCAAGAAGGAACAGGGCTCTCTATTTCCACTACAGCCACCTCTAGATCTGAACACTCATCTCTACCTTCTTCCAGGGAGGCAAGGGGTTATCCATCCTTTCTGAAAATGACCTCAGCCAGCACAGGAACTGGTGCCCATCCCAGTGCACACCAATTGCAGGGGTTAGGTGTTTTTGGTGTGAAAGTAACAGGACAGGGATTGACTGAGAGCACACCACTCCATAATACGTGAATATCACCTCACTTCGGCCCTGAACGCATCCTGTATTACTGTCTCTGTTCTACAGTGAAGGAAAACAGAGGGTCACAGTTGCAGGTTTTACAGCTGGGTTATGGGGCAGCCAGATTCCAGTCAAAGTCTCCAATGCCAGAGCCCGCGGAGTGAACCGCCAAACAGTGGAGCCTTCCAGGACTTGTGCGGGCCACAGGTGTTGGCAGTGGAGTTTTCTTATTTCTAGTAGGATCTAGGAGTGACAAAGCCCAGGACATTTTCACCCACCCCCTTTCATCTTAACTGCTCTGACTAAGGCGGCCACAGGATGCAGTGCACAAGAAGAACCAGTTCAGGATGGTAACTCTTGAAGTGTGACACAGTTCCACCTGGAGCATGTGGACTCCAAAGGCAGGGTGCTTGCACTGGCTGTTTGAAAATGTATCAGCCCCTATAAAAGGTGTGGTTTAACCAAGTTTATTTTAAATTCTTAAAATCATAATATGTTCTCTGTATTAAAAGGTGACCTCCGCTAAGCACTGAGTTAAAACAATCTAATGGTAATTCCTTCTGCTGTGGTCTCAGGCACTCATTCCCAGAGTAGGGTCTCCAGACCACAGTATCAGCGTCACCTGGTCACTTGTTAGAAATGCACATTCTTGGGCCTCATCCCAGACCAGTTTATTCAGAAACTCTGGGGGTGGGATGCAGCCAGCTGTGTTGAAACAAGCCCCCCACGTGACTCAGAGGCATGCTCAAGCATGAGAACCTTGGGTCTGCAAATCCCATGTGAAGTAGGAAGTCCAGATGCAAGCTCAGGGGCAGCAGGCCAAGGACTTGCATTTAATGCACTGTAGGGAGGGTGGCCACAGAAATGGAACAATCAAAACGAGGTTTGAAAAAGATAATTCCAGAAATAGGAAACAAGATTCCCTGCGTAACACCCGGCATAACAGCGGTTTTAAGACCACAGTTTCTGGAGTCACCCAGACAAGAGTCAGAGTCTCAGCGTTGCTACTTCCTTATAATGCAGGCCATTCTCCATGAACCTCAATTATCTTCCCTGTAGAAAGGGAACAGTAACAGGACCTACCTCGCAGGTTTCTTTGCAAGCAAGGAAACAAGGAATATGCCTATTCAAATGAATGCAATTTACTTAACTTAGCAAAGTAAATTGGCATTAAGATATTTTAAGGTAAATGGTGTTAGCTATTTTAGTGTCTGATATGCTCTTAAAAATATGAAAATAATATTTGATACTATGATTGGCAGAAAGCAAATATTCTACGACTATCATTTGTAGAAGCTCTTACATGAGGCTGGGAATGCCTGCAGCCCCTGCCTAGGGCCGAACTGACTCAATCACACCAAGGCTCACTCTTCTTTTCAGAACCCTCAGCCTCATACATATGGTTTTCCTTATATCTTGGATGTTGTTTGTGTGTTTTTTTTATCAATTGGCATGTCAGCTCTTCCTAAGAGCACGTAGTCCCTAAATACTCCCTCTTTTCTGTCTTTTCTTGAGAAAGTTATTTAATCAGTGCTGTTGAAGAATCAATGTGTACTTGGCAAAATAATACACAGCTAAGATTAACTCATATGTAAATAGAGTTCCCTAATCAAGGGCAGTAAATTGTATGACCATAACATCTGAGGAAGTGAGCAGCAAAACCTCTCTACGCAAAAACTATACACATTAGGCACTCAAAATATCAAGTCCATTACTCCCAAAGGTTGTAGAGGACTATGATTTAAGAAACATAAACAAAGTTTAGATGAAAGCATGGGTGATTGATTCATAAATGAACATATTCTCTGCAGAGTACCCTTGGGTGAAGAGCGAGGCTAAGGAGATTAGTCACACCATGTCGAACACAACGAGGATGACTATGCATCCAGATAACTACTGCACCTGCCCCTCCGTGACGGCAGCTGTAAAGTCCTGCTGTCAAACTATCCAACTCCCCACAGCAAGGCTCACCGCTCTTCCATAAACAGCCCCACGGTCTGTCTGTCTGTCTGTCTGTCTGTCTCCTTCTTCTTGTTCTGTCTCCTTTCTTGGTTTATCTCTTTTCCCACCTCTCAAACCCCTGGTGTATCTGCTCTGTGACCCCCCCCAACAGGATCATGCCCTCTCCTTACCACAGGAATTTTCTCTCTTTAGTTTCAATGATGTCCTTCCTACTTAGGGAAGTATCTTCCTACTTAGGGAAGTATCTCCAAAATTTAGACAGTTTGGATTAAGCCCTGGCTGCATGTCTGCTAAGTGTGTGGCATCCCAAAGCTGCACTTTCCTCATTTGCTTACTGGGGATTATGCTGGTATCTTCCTCATTGGTGTGCTGTGAGCAGTGAATCGTATAATCTGTCCAAAGCACCTGGCACATTGTCTGCCATGGGGTAGGTGTTCAACACGTTAACATTATCATTTCGCTTCCTTAATTACTGATAGTTCACACCACAACCTGCTTTTCCCTCCAAGAGGCAGTGGCCTGTAATCTTGTGAAATCTTGTGATGTTCTCATCACCTGTGGCCTCTTTCCAAGACTCTCTCTCCCCCTGCGCCCCGGCTTCCCCTCTCCATTAACTTGCACTCCCTCAATAGTCCTCCTATTGTGACATAAACATGTCCTTCTCTTTGACCTTTTCTCTTGGCTACTTACATACTGGTCCAAGACTTCCGTTCTATTTCTGCTGTCTTTCCTTTGCTACCTTTTCATTTCTTTCCATCTTCTACAACCACCATCACCCACTCCCTCTAAGAGCTCTGAGTTGTTCCACGATTCTCCTTTTGAGTCTCATCCTTTCTCTCCTTTGGGTCAAATTAACCTTTCCTGTGATTCCCTTTCTCAGGATTGAGTGCCACTGTCCTTTGGCCATTCTCCTGATGCTGCACACTGCACCCGCAGTATGTGTGTCTGAATCCAGTGTCACTTTCCAGAGAGGACCTGTCCATCCCCCAAGGCACCCCTCATGCTGTGCAGGAGGTCACAGTCATGATCATGGGCACAGAGCCATGCAAAGGGACCTGCTTGAGGCCACACAGCTGACTACAGGTGTGAGGCTCAGCACAGAAGAGAAAGAGCACAGACTTTCTATTCAAAGGAAGACACAGTGGAATGAAGCAACGCTACACTGAGTTTTGCAATCCAATATGCTATTAGAGTTTGTACATTATATTCGGAAGGTAGGTGAGGTAAAGTTTACACTTTCATAAACTGTATTATTGTAGCCTACAGCCCCCTTCACGAGAAGTCCTAGGTGAGATGCACAAAGGTTTGAAGTACTTCCAAATGATACTTAAACTGAGTCTATGAAGGTGGACTTCTGCAAGTTTATCATAAAACCTAGTTTAAAAGTCTCCAACCTAATGTAACCTTAGTCTTCAATGCCTAATATTTCTGACAAGATTTGATTTGGAGCCAAAAGATTAAATTTGTGTTGATTTTCCACATACAGATTTGAGATAATGCTACTGACCCACCTAAACTTCTAGGTTGAGCTTGAAAACTTCTTCTAAAGCAAACAGAAAAAGCAAAGTGAGCTAATTACATAAGCAAACACAAGGGATACTCAAAACAATTTGCATCTGCCAGCACTGAAGCCTCTAATATAGATGGTGTGTAGTTGCTATTGGTGATACTAGACATTAAGGAAAGCTCCAGTGAAGGATCTAGAACCAAAAATACCATTTGTCCTGGCAATCCCATTGCTGAGTATATACCCAAAGGATTATAAATCAGCATTCTACTATAAAGACACATGCACACATATGTTTATTGCAGCACTGTTCACAATAGCAAAGACTTGGAACCAACCCAAATGCCCATCAATGATAGACCAGATAAAGAAAATGTGGCACAGATACACCATGGAATACTATGCAGCCACAAAAAAAGGATGAGTTCATGTTCTTTGCAGGGACATGGATGAAGCTTGAAATCACCATTCTCAGCAAACTAACACAAGAACAGAAAACCAACCACCACATGTTCTCACCCGTAAGTGGGAGTTGAACAATGAGAACACATGGACACAGGGAGGGGAACATCACACACTGGGGCCTGTCGGGGGATGGGGGATTAGGGGAGGGATAGCATTAGGAGAAATACCTAATGTAGATGACGGGGTGATAGGTTCAGCAAACCACCATGGCACGTGTATACCTATGTAACAAACCTGCACGTTCTGCACATGTATCCCAGAGCCTAAGGTATAATTTTTAAAAACTTAAAAATAATAAACAAAAATCAATAAAGCAGAACAAACAAATAAAACGTCCCTGAATGCTCTGATGCAACTGAGTAGGATCCAGGCTGATGCTACCGCCCCTAGAGAGGGACGTATCTGCTCTTCCTTCAGCATTACTGGTTATTATTTAACAGGCGCTTTACACACAGCCAGTGCTGGGTATATGGGAACAACACTTGCAAGAACAAGTAGCCAAAAGAAGGCTCAGTCAGGAATGGCCCTCCTAGCCGGCAGGGCGGCACACGCCATCGTCCCAGCTACTGGAGAGGCTGAGAGGCGAGGACTACGTGAGCCCAGGAGTCCCGGGCTGCAGTGAGCCCTGACCGCACCACTGCACTCCAGCCTGCGCGACACAGCGAGACCCCGTCTCTAGATAAATACATGAAAGAATGGCTATTTTTACTTTTTAAAAGAATCCTTAAGAGACGATGTCACTTCTCTCGTTCATTCTGCGCATCCGGCGGCAGCGGGAGCGCTCTTGCTTGGAAGAGCAGCCCCAGCCGGAGCGCCCCGGACCCTCACCTGGGAGGCGGCGCAACAGGTGTCCCCGTGCGGGAGCCTGAGCGCGCAGCTGAGCGGGAGCTGAGCGCGGAGACCGCTGCGCCCCAACGCCGGGTTCGAGCCCAGCGGGGAAGCGGGGCGGGGCGGCAGCGGGAAGGAGGCCAGGCCGAGACGTCCAGGACGCCCCAGGTGGGCACGGAGGGGCGGCAGAGGTAAGGGTGGGCGGGAAGAGGGGCCCGGGGCGCAGTCTGCAGCAGCAGGGCAGTGCAGGGCGCAGAACAGACCGGTCTAGGCGGCAGCATGGGCCTGGGAGGTGGCAGGTGCAGGTCTCAGGACAGCAGCTTCATGCTGGCTGCGGAGGGACGCGGGAGGCTGGGCGCAGAGTTGGCCGCCAAGGCGCGGCTTCGGAGCACGGCCTGGGAAGGGAGGAAGGGAGGAGAAGAGGCGCCCAGGTCCCTGCAGCTCCACGCCAGCTCTCCAGCCGCGCGGCCATCACAGGAGCCGACTCCGGCTGGGCCTTCCACACCCTGGCTGCAGATTTTCCCATAAATATTGACATAGGAAAATTACAATTCTGAGATTTAGGAGGATGATACTACTGACACTGAAAAAATTATGAAGTGTAACTGTACTTTGAGCAATTCGATGAGATTCACATATGCACACACAAGACACAGCTACAACTTGTAAAAATTTTAAAACTCACTTTTCCTATGCCTCTTTCTTTCTTCTTGCAAGCCCTTGCCTTTTCCAAAGACCATTCATAGCTAAACAGCCTTATCACGCAGCTACTCTATGAGATATTTATTTTTAAATCATTTTATTTGATTTTTGTTTATTTTTTTCAGAGAAACGTCGCTCAGGTTGGAGTGCAGTGGCACAATCACGGCATCAACCTCCCAGTCTCGATCCTCCTGCCTCAGTCTCCCAAGTAGGTGGGATCACAGGTGTGTACCACCATGCCTGGCTAATCTATGAGATAGCTGACTGCTGAAGGATAAGCCCCAGGCCACTTAAGGAAGTAAGAAATATTGTCATGTATAAAGAAATGACAATAACAATCTCCCCAACATTATGCCAATCAAGAAGAGAAATAAGGCCTTTTATTTCCAAAAATGTCCTCAGAACAGAATCTGAATAACTGGTCATTTTCCTTTCAGGTTCTTGATTAAAGTTTTTCCCATAATAAAATAAATTAGGAGAAACTTCCATCATTAAGTGATTTGAAATAAACAGATTTCATTATGCTACACAAGTATCTGGCAAATTTGTAGCAAACTCCAAATTCATTTTTCAAATACGTCTAAGAAGACGTGCCAGAGATGGCCTTAGTTGTACCACAGTTGTGCCCAAAGGACAAGAAGACCAGCTAAGGCTGGAGCAGGGACATATTCCTCCAAGTTCCCAGATGAAACCAGTGCCACTAAAAAGAGAATCTCTGGGTGGGGGTTTCCTTTTTCAAGAGTGCTTTAAACATTCATCAAGAGAACAACAGAATCTGTAAGAGTTGTGTGCTTTATAAATGCTGGGAGTGCTTTATGGATGAGTTGTATTGAAGAATTATAAATTTCTTATTTGATTAGTTGGGGTAGGCTTTCCTGCCAGAATCTCAGACTGATTTCATTGTGCTTCATCAATTTTATGGTTGACATGTTTTCAACTTACTTTGTACTATTAAGAAACTGAAATGAGTTTTAGAAGTACATACTCAACCCTTTCCTCCCCTCCCCAGTGCCATGGGGACAAGGTGGTGAGGGCTCTGAGCCAGCTGAGCAGACAACACACAGGGAATTCTGTTTTCTCTCCTAGTCACTGTCTCAAAGAGTTTGAGCTCATTTGATCCCAGGGAAAAAGTTACTTGTCATTTTCACATCTATAAGTTTGCTAATTCACTTTGATATATACCAACAAGTGGTTTCACTATAGAAACAACGGGTCTTATCGAGAAAAATCTGGAATAATTACCCTGTATCCTGCTTGTTTTTTCTTAGTGTTTTTCTCTTTTCCTACAGTTTTCTTTCCCCTCCCTCCTTTTCTTTGGGTGCTTAGAACGTTACTAACTGTAGGAAGGTCCAGAACATGCCACAGTGACATAGGGTCATTTTTAGCTGAAGACATTTGAGAATCAAGAAATGCAGGGAGAAGCTTTCTCTAAATTCTCATTTTTGCCCCAAAATAGGGCCCCTTCAAAAAGAGCTCCACTGTCATAAATCCCATCTCAGGCGTTTCACAACCAGGGAAGACTGACCCTTACCGCAGGAGAGCAGAGAAGGCAGCACCACACCCAGACATGGTCACAAGCCACCACATGCCCCATTTGTCCTCCCAGGACCCACTTATAGCTCCTACAGATCATCTGCTCTTTTCTGAGGGCGTTTTTCCCTCTCTCTTTCCCCCATGAAGATTGGTATAAGCTTTCAAATCTCACCTCTCCTTTGCATACTCACTTCTTTCCATGATGCCCCATGCACATAAAATTCAGCAGTAATAAATTAGTAGAGGCCTTTTCTTCTGTTCACCTGTCTGACGTTGCTTTAATTCACAGCCCTCCACCCTCAGCCCCTGAACCTACGAGAGTGGAGGGAAAAAAAATTTTCTTCCCTACAGTGTCCAATGTCATTGATTTATTTTATTGGCATAATTCTCCATGTACAAACACAAACTGAAGTTTTGATTATGGGAAAGCCTGTGGGCCTCAAATATCGTGATCAGAGTGGATGCACGATGTGTATAAGGACAGATGAAAAACGTGATGGAGGAAGAATGATAAAAGGCCATTAAAGAGAGAAAAACGCCAAGAGAAGGGAGACAGCAAAAGAATACGGAGGCCTGTCGGGGTTCAGTAGCTACTTACTTCATGGAGTCAAACTCTATTTCATAAAAACATTACAAGTGCATGTCATATTTAGCTATCTAAAGCCCATGTACAAAATGCATTTTAAGCAAAAATCAGTGTATCATAATGGAGCTACAAACTGACCTCTTATCGTGTTTTCCTGAGGTCACTCTTTCTGGGACTAAATTCCAAACAAGCCAGGCACAGAAAGTGGGCATTTCTTAAAACTCAAGTAACTTCTGAAACTCACCATTCATTAATTCTGCTAGAAAAAAGTTCCAATTGTAACTTCCTTCTTTCCTTCCTCCTTCCTTCCTTTCTTGGAGGGTGGATGCAGGTGACTTAGTAACAAGGCTTATTTTAACACATCGTTTTAAACCATAGATGAGTGAGTAGCTGAGTTCAGACTTCAGCCTATGCATTTTCTTCACATTCTCTCTGGAAAGTGAGTTCTTGTGGCTACTGCATTTATCTCTATTACTTACCAGACAATGTCAGCAGTTGTACCTGTTCACCCAATATTTTGCTTCATCCCCTAAGGCACTTGGAGTATGTAATAAGATAGAACAGTAACCTCAAAATCCTGGCTATATAATGACACTGGTGATAGGAATTACTCTTCCATTCTTAGACATAGAGCAAAGACCCTATCCAGCATGCCTGCGAAAGCAGTGACTGTGGAAACCACCAGAAGCTCCCCCATTCAGAGCAAATCAGACAGCTACGTGCATCACAAGACAAAGGTCCCAGGCAGGAGGGAGAGGCCAGCCCCAAATGCCACTCCTCACAGCAGATGCCCACCACACAGAAATCTAGAAATGTACCAGAGTGTTAAAAACTTTGTCCAAAGCTTTTATTCTTAGAATGGAATAGAGCTAGAATGTGACAAGTTAATTAATGACCCATTATGGGGAAAACTCCACATTAAAGCAGATTTCTGTTTCTATTTATATCTTTTACCTTAGCAGTATTGTTATGTAAGTCATCTCTTAAAGATATATACACCTAAAATTGTTAATCTTTAAAACACATTATCTGGCAGCAAAAGCAAACTGTTTCAGGAGTGGGTAGGTTAATGTATTAATTCACTCAATCAATCACTTATTCACCCTCCCCCCCCTTTTTTTTAGTATTTCCTGAGATGGTGTTTTAGAAACTATTAGCAGAGCTGGCCAAGCGCGGTGGCTCCCACCTGTAATCCCAGCACTTTGGGAGGCCGAGGTGGGCGGAACACCTGAGGTCAGCAGTTCGAGACCAGCCTGGCCAACACGATGAAACCCCGTCTCTACTAAAAATACAAAATTTGCCTGGCGTGGTGGCGGGTCCCTGTAATCCCAGCTTCTTGGGAGGCTGAGGCAGAAAAATCATTTGAACCCAGGAGGCGAAGGCTGCAGTGAGGTGAGATCGCGTCACTCTACTCCAGCCTGGGTGACAGAGCGACACTCAGACTCAAAAAAAAAAAAAAAAAAAGAAAAAAAAGACAAGAAAAAGAAAAGGAAAAAAAAGAAACTACGCACAGACAGAGAGGAGTATAAGACCCTGTACTTGCGACATTGAAATTCCAGAAAAAAATGACAAATCCATATACATTTAATGAAATGAGGGAGACGCATAAGATCCATGAGGAAAAACAGAGCCATGAGAAGGGACAGGAAGTGATGCCGCAAGGCTCCTCTGGGGAACCACTTTGAGCAGAGACCTGAGGGCATGTGCCCAAACGCAGATCTGAAATCGTGAAATTCAAACTAGGAAGAGTGGCTGCAAAATTATGGGAAAAGATTTCAACAGAAGATGACCAGTTTTGAGAAGGGCAAAGCTTACAGGATCAACAGGACACTCCTGCATAAATGGAAGGGATGGCTTGATTTTAGATGCACTGTTTTCTCCTTGAGGTCAAGGGAATAACATATAAAATAAAACCAAGTTGCCACAAAGAGTTAACCTTATATAATCCAAGTATCTGCCTTCCTTCTCCCTGAGAAGGTAGGATCAAACTGATCAAGCTAGCGGGCCTTCCTATGAAATAATTACTTGTGGTTTCAAAAGTCTCAGGAGTCCCTGGGTCTCTTAATGAGGAACTGAATATTAAATTACACTCGAGAGCTCCGGGTCCAGTTGAGATTGTGGAGCTGATTTCTCATAGCACTGCTATTTCTTTTTCTCAATTTTCTGAACAACAACAAAATATGTTAAAGATCTTTTGCAGCTTATAAAACCAAAGATTTGATTTGGAATCAGTGCCCTGTTCTACTCAAGAGTGGAGCACTGGCTCGAAAGAGGGTGCTCCACCACCATCTGTTCATTTCACTTCCACCCTCGGGCCCTTCCAATGGGACCTAACCCACCCGGGACCCCACTTAAAGACTGGATGACTCTGAACGCCCCCTAGCTTATGCGTCTGTGTGTGTGTGTATCTTGGGAGTTGAGGTAAGCAGTGTTAAAAATTACTAATGACATTTGTTCAAGAAAATAAGGCAGTCTTTATTCAGAACCATTGAGATAGGTATAGGGACTATTGAGATAGTTATAGGGACCTGGGTTCCAGTGATTCTTCTGCCTCAGCCTCCCAAGAAGCTGGGATTATAGGAACCCGCCACCATACCAGGCAAATTTTGTATTTTTAGCGGAGACGGTGTTTCACCATATTGGCCAGGCTGGTCTCAGTGGGTCCTGCAGTTGGGGATGAAGGTCAGGCTCACTTCCCAATACAACAAGCAAAGGTGAGAAAAGACGAGAGTGTGTTTATGCTGGAGGTAGGGGAGGTCAGTCGATAGCAAAATTACTAGGAGGTAAGATCAAGGGTAAGGGAGGATCCTAGATAAACTGACCTAACCTTGCTTTTGCTAAAGACATGCCAGGGTGATCAAACATTACCAGACAGATGGTAAATGAGGAAACTGAACAGATACCGAGGGGTCAGATATCCAGCTTTGGGGATTCTGGTCAAAATGACTTTGCAGGGTTCTTGCTAAAAGTCTCCAATGCAGAGATGAACACTGACACCCAAAGTTCAGGGCCCAGTTGAGAAGTGAGTTCAGAAAGGCCTGATGAGAGTTTGGTCAAGGAGAGACTCTTTGTCATCAGGCCTCATGCAGTATGCAAGTGTGCTTAAGAAAGGAACTGAGCTAATTAATCACAGTGCTTAAGGAGTCACCACTAGACCCTCATCTTCGCTTCCATAAGCACAGAGTACACCTTTCAAAGGATCTGAGTTGTTAAGCAATGAATTCTTTAGCACCTGCTTGCAACTACTTATTTTGTTTCAACAGACTTCTCTTTGTGACTGGTACTTGATTAAGTCACACAAAATCAAATTTCTGCGGCTACCCCAGGTGTTTTCCTCTTCTCTCTTCATTTCTGACCGTGGTCCTGCCAAGTCCCTGGGGGTGGAAGGTTGGGGCATCACTCATCAATCTGTGAGATGGGAACGGACCAAGAAGGAGTGGACAGGCTCCCAGACACAAAACAGAACCCGGTAGGACTAAAACCACCACTTGGGAAGACCACACAGACTGAAGGCACTGCACTTATGTGTGCACACACATATACAAACACACACACACACACATACACAGGGGCAGAACTGCCATTTCTTTATGTGTTCAATTTCTTATCAGAAATGGCTCAAGTTCAAGCTACTAACACAAGAAGAAAAGAACTTAGTGAGCTATTCTATCTTGCTATCTTAGATTTCAGTTTCTTAGGCATACATACACTCCTAAATTCTCCACGCTTAAATGTCTCCATCAGGCTTAAAATAGATCAGTCTTAAATAAATCTTGTTAATTCCATCATTTGCACTACGCTCCCCCACTAGCAGACCTAAGCATGAATGACGTTAATCAAATAATACTTTCAAGATAAAACAAATGATTATGATTTCCACATGATACCAGATATTATATATATTTTCTTTCTACAAATTTTTTCTCCCTTAGATTTTGAAAAATTTATACAGTGACTTTGGTTAAAAAATCGATTTTAGCAATAATATGAACTAGAGAAGTAGCTCACGCCTGCTCATTTTAGGCTTGTCTTTTGAGTGACCTGGGTATGACAGGCCCAGGACCTGTGCTGGGAAGAACTCTTCCATGATTGAAATGGTCACACATGGAATAACACAGATTAGTTGGATCCCGGTTGCCTCTTTTAACTTCTATATTACTTTTACTCTTTGGCCTCGTCTAAAACATCTGAAACTTAAGTCTTTTAGATCAAAAGGGCAGGACTGAAAACAGTTGCGATTTCAGAGATAGGAAGGTTGTTCTGCCCCCCAAATATGTTCCCTGTTAGATGAAAGGTGCCCCAATTCCCAGTTAGAACACCGTTCCCTTCGCTGATTTCAAACACGGACTGTTTAAATGTAAATATCCATAGAAGAGGTCATCAAACTTTGTTCATTCATTCGCAATGATAACTTTTAAAGTCCTCTCATTCATGGACATCTTAGAGATTGAGTTTATCACAGCCTTTCCTAAAAGCTGGTTTCGAGGGAGAGAAAATACAGGAAGCAAAGGGCTTTGGCCTCCTCTTGGCCATCCCTTGCCACCCAGGAGACACCACGTATGCACTTTACAGAATTCTAGGGCTCAAGCTTGAAAAAAATACCACCCACTCAACTTCTGGGGATCCAGAAGAATAAAGCAAAGGTGGAACAGCCTTCCTATGCATTCCAAGGAAGGGAAAAGAAAGACAATTCACGGGAAAGGGAACCAAAATTACAATACTACATTGCGATGTGGAGGATCAGACTTCTTTTACTATCTCTTTGCTCTGACTTCCTGGTTATTTACTTTGAAGTTGACTCATGAAAATGCTTTACTATTTAATAGTTTGGGCTCCTGTTTTGTTCATGTTTAGGACTATCATGAAGTTCCCATAAGAATTTGTAAATCAGGGAACTAAAACTGTCCTCCCAGTTTCACCCAGAGATCAGCACACAGGAGGTGACGAGGGCCTCCAGAAACACATGAAGCAGCCTCCACTACATCTGTGAAAGAGAGGTCAGGGATTTATCTTCCAATGAGGCACTGGGGGCCAGCTCTATCTGAAACTATGCTGTGTGGGCATTTCAGCAATTTGACTCGTGCCAGTAACAAATTCAGAGAATAAAACAGAGTGGTGTCGCACCAAAGAAAGGAAAGCCCAAAACAAGAGTGAGAGCAGAACCATGTGAGGGCTGGGATAGGGCTGCACCCCAACTGCTCTTAAGACGTTTTCATAAGATTCACTCAATCCTTTGTGATTTCTGTCTTCACTGACCACAGCAACATTCTCATTATGATTTGGCCTCTCAGGAGGCTGACTGCAGGGAGAGAATGAGCTGGCCGCTGACAATTTCTTATTCTAAATTAATTGGCTCACATTCTAGTGCCTCCTTCAGGCTCCCGACAATGTTGTTTTCCTGGCCTTCAGCAAGCACGGTCTTGCTAATGCATCTGACTGCACAGTGCAGGGAAGATCCTGGCAACAACCTGCCCAGGCCCCGTGCTCTTCCATGCTTCTCTGTGAACCTTGTTGTATGAGAAAGCACGAGAAAGAAAGCCAGAGGGAGAAAGACAGCAACACAGGGAGAGACAGAGAATGAGAGTGTGAGAGAGAGGCAAAGAGAGGGGAAGAGAGAGATACAGAGAGGAAGAAAAACAGATAGAAAGCCAGAGCAAGACAAAGAGCAACAGCAAGAGAGATTCTAAAGGAAATAGGGATGGATGGACTCTGAGATGACCATGGCTCTCAACCCACCCAGGAAGGTGAGTTCTGAAGGATGGCCAGGTACACACTGGGAAGCTGCTTTTCTGGAGCCCTGGTTGCTAGGAGCAAAAAGACAGTTGGGGTCTGGTGTTCCTCTGTCCCAGATGAAAGTGCACCTCACTGGGGCAGGGTTCAGTTCAAGAACCCCAGAGGAGTCCAGTCATTGTAAAATTTCCATTAAGTGGGAACCCATGAAATGTTAGTGTGCGTTTCTACGAAGAATGAGGCAAACCTCAACTATGGAGACAGAGTGGGCTAGCTCAAGGGAGGCTGTTTTCTGCGGAGACCCACAGGGCAGGGTCCCTCTAGGTAGATCTCTATGGAACAGGAGGCCCAGAACCTGCATGAAGACCTCCAGCATCTGCCCTGGGGGCACCAACAAGGTCTACCTCATTGGTGATGAAACCCACACTTCAGTCATACCTTATGGGGCATGAGGTGTGGGCTGTTTTCTTATTTGAATGTGTAAAATCAAAATAAACACAGTAACTCTTTCTATGGGAAAGTCCCCCTGCCCTCTGGTACTCGCTTCTTAGCCCCTCACTCACTGAACAATGTGGCTACACTGTCCACTGAAATCTGTTTCTGACCTTAGGGTAAGGACAGGCTGGCGTCTACCTTTCTAAAATATCCTCTCTGAACTTTCAGAAGAAAACAGTGAGAATCACACTCACCTGCTCTTGAGAAGTCACACAGAGGTACTGGCACTTTGCTCTGATCCAGTCATACGCACTGCTTTGTGACGGGGTGTCTACTAAACATTCACATCACAAACCCGGACACTTGTCCCCACCTCACCCCACCCATTCACATCACAAACCGGGATGCTTGTCCCCACCTCCCCCCACCTTCCCACTTTCAAGGTCAGGCTGACCATTTGTTTTGGAAAAGAAATCATTTTTGATGATCACAATATCTTAAGTTAAATATTCTCTAACAGAGAATAGTAGAGAATAGTAGAACTGGATCTAGGAGCACCCAGAGGCAGAAACAGTTCCCTCCACAAAAGCCAGAGCCGATCTCACTGCTTCCAGAAACCTTCTGGAGAGGGGGGAATCAGCCCATCCCGGTGAGCAGGGCAACCTGCTCTCCCCTGCATCAGACGAAAAGCTGCATCCGGGGGCTGGCACCCACTGGATCCACAGCATCAATCTAACTCCTCGCTCTCTAAGGCGCCTGTCGATCATATGTGGAGAGACTTAGCCCTGATCTGTGGCCAGGTTACTCTACAGATGAACTATCTTAGCCTCTTCCCTCTATTTCTTTCATAATCTGGTGTAGTAGTTAATTTCACGTGTCACTCACTTCGTTGGGCAGGCTATGGTGCCCAGATGTTTGTTCAAACACAAGTCTAGATGTTGCTATGGAGCTACTTTTCAGATGGGAGTAACAGTTAAATCAATAGACTTTGAGTAAGGCAGACTCCCCTCCACGATGAAGGTGGGCCTCATCCAATCAGTCGAAGGTCCTGAAGAAGCCTGAGGTCCTCCCAGGAGGAAGACTGCCTGTAGGCTAGGGCTGCAGCCTCAGCTCTTTCCTGGGCCTCTAGCCTGCCAGCCTGCACAGCAGATTTCAGCACTGCCAGCCGTCCCCATTGTGTGAGCCGGCTCGTTACAACGAGTATCTCTCTATACACATCCTGTTGGTTCTCTTTCTCTGGAGAAGCCTGACACGTGGTTTTCAGGCACTTTATCACTCCTACTCCCTTCCTAACACTTCACGTGAAGTGAGTCCCCACCTTGGAAGAACTGGCCCCCTAGTCCTCCCTTGTTCACACCCTATATCCTACCCTATGGGCACCCTACAGCATTGTTATGAAATTGACTCTTCTTGGTGTAACAGTCAAGTTCTATTGTAGCCAAAAATGACACATGGGAACACTCTTCATCATGTCTTCCGGCATAGACGATGCTTACCTTTCAGAGCAAAAATTCCCAACCTTGTTCTTCTCTTCATTTACCGCATGATGAAAAGCAAAGGTGTGGTGGTCAGATTGACTGCAGTGTTAAGCATTTACTAGGCAGCTAATCTTTGGTAGCTACTGACTCCACAGTATTGGATATGAAAAACATCCAATAAGTAGGCATGGTTATTCAACATCATCATTAAGAGATACACTCCTTTTTTTTTTTTTTTTTTTTTTTTGAGACGGAGTCTCGCTGTGTCGCCCAGGCTGGAGTGCAGTGGCGCGATCTCGGCTCACTGCAATCTCTGCCTCCCGGGTTCACGCCATTCTCCTGCCTCCGCCTCCGAGTAGCTGGGACTACAGGCGCCTGCTGCCACGCCCGGCTAGTTTTTTGTATTTTTAGTAGAGACGGGGTTTCACCATGTTAGCCAGGATGGTCTTGATCTCCTGACCTCGTGATCTACCCGCCTCGGCCTCCCAAAGTGCTGGGATTACAGGCTTGAGCCACCGCACCCGGCTGAGATACACTACTTTCAACGGTGGCAGCAGTGAGTGGAGAACACAGCATGCTCCTTTTTGAGGCCCCATAGAGGAGTTTGCTGTCAAACTCAGGTCAAGGAACACCACATTCTTCTTGAATAACTATCCTGTCTCCTTTATGCTGCTTGCTAGAAAAAAGGAAGCAAGCTTGTGTCCTCCCTCTTGAAATTGTAGCAGCCATGAATGCATGCATTTTCTAAGATTAACCCTCCTCATGGCTTTACATTACTTCGTTCTAATCCTTGTTTTCCTTTAGGCCTGATTTCAAATCTCTTCCTTTTAAAAATCGTATTGCTCATTATGTATTTTTGTAAGCTGCCTTCAATCTTTTGGATGTAATGCGAAATAAACAAGCCAACAGCGGCATTTCTAATATTAGAAATGGATGCGATCATCCTGGATTCCTTCCCCATTTCATTCAGAACTTAGACTCAAAATGAGTTAAGGTGAAAGGATGATATAATTTGCCTTCCATTTCCTTCCTCAGGGAGAAAATCAATGCAAGTTTCTAAATACCTATTACTTTCCTTCAAAATCAGATTATTAAAAACATAAATAACATCCAAACCGATATTCTGCCCCCCGGGTATGGGAAAGGGAACACTGTCAGAACCCAGGTGCTGCACCTGACCATGATGTGGTTCTGCTTCACGCCGTGTCTGTGCTAAGGTATGCAAAGTCAGAACACCCAGGAAAAGTCCCTTTGTCCCTCCTCCAACGGGCTGTGGATTCCTGTCCTTCTCTACGTTTTCAAGAGTTGAGATGTATGTAATTTTCCATGTTACAAAACAGAAACTGTAAGTTTATCTTGGTTCTAATTAACGCCAGATATTCCCAGGCCTTGCAGCTTGGAAATGTATTTCTGGTGATGTAAAAGAATGTCTTTGGTCAGGCACAGTGGCTCGTGCCTGTAATCCCAGCACTTCAGAAGGCCAAGGTGGGTGCATAGCTTGAGGCTAGGAGTTTGAGACCAGCCTGGGAAACATAGTAAGATCCTGGCTCTACAAAAAAAAAAAAAAAAAAAAAAAAAGGTTTGTAAGAAAAATTAGCCAGGCATGGTGGCCTCTAGTCCCAGCTATTTGGGAGGCGGGGATGGAAGGATCATTTGAGGATGCAGTGGGCTGTGACTGAGCCACTGCACTCCAGCCTGGGTGACAGAGGGAGGCCCTGTCTCAAAAAAAAAAAAAAAAAAAAAAAAAAATCATTATTTCATAACATTATCACAGCATTGCTAACTACTTGCTTCTTTTTACCCTGAATATTTTCTGAGTCTTTTCTTTTTTTTTTTTTTTTTGGAGGAAGATTACTAAATCTTTAACTCAAATGATCTACCCTTAGGTTTGGCCTTATAAGGCCTGGTGCTAATGTCTGACTGTCAGTTTCTTGCATTTCTCTTTTTATTTTTTATTATACTTTAAGTTCTAAGGTACATGTGCATAATGTGCAGGTTTGTTAAATATGTATACTTGTGCCATGTTGGTGTGCTGCAACCATCAACTCGTCCTTTACATCAGGTATACCTCCCAATGCCATCCCTCCCCCGTGCCCCCTCCCCGTGATAGGCCCCGGTATGTGATGTTCCCCTTCCCGAGTCCAAGTGTTCTCATTGTTCAGTTCCCACCTATGAGTGAGAACATGCGGTGTTTGGTTTTCTGTTCTTGCGATAGTTTGCTAAGAATGATGGTTTCCAGCTGCATCCATGTCCCTACAAAGGACACAAACCCACCCTTTTTTATGGCTGCATAGTATTCCATGGTGTATACGTGCCACATTTTCTTAATCCAGTCTGTCACTGATGGACATTTGGGTTGATTCCAAGTCTTTGCTATTGTGAATAGTGCTGCAATAAACATACGTGTGCATGTGTCTTTATAGCAGCATGATTTATAATCCTTTGGGTATATACCCAGTAACGGTGCTGCGAGGGCAGTGGTGACTCATCCACAGCGCAGGCAGGTCTACTTTCACCTTCACGTTCACAACGTCCTCAAAAAAGGCTGCGTGAAATCCTGGAGTGAGTGCTTCAATACCTTCCTCCCTCTCCCACTCCCTGTGCAACTGGCCCTTTTCACTGTTATATTGAAGGAAAATGCCCGAGCGGGTTTCCATAAGCTTCCCCAGTATTTGCTGGCACAGAGCACAGAAAGCCTTATCACGGAACCAAATGAAACCCGAGCAGGGCCCATGAAAAGACCAGCACTGACCTAACCCCACGCAGGGTATGCAGACGCGGAGCCCGGCACAGGACAGCCCCCGAGCTCACTTAAATGAAACAGCTTCAACACAACGTTACAGAAAACTCACTCGTGTGCTGGAAGGAGCCTGATGCTGAAAGGGAGTTTGGAGTTCTGAGTCCCAGCTTTGCCCCTAACTAGCACGGTGACTTGGGGTAGGTCACATCCCTTGCACCTTAATGTCCTTTGACATAATGATGGATTTGTACCAACTCAGGGATTACACTCCCTCATGCCTAGAGGCCCAGTATTGTTAGACAATGAGGTGGGAGGACTGGAGGCTCTGAAAAGACATCCCTTGTCCTCTATGCATAGGGGGCACTGCCCCTCAGTTCAGGGCCATCACTGCCCTGCAAATATATCCATCAGCCTCCCAGAATGCTCGGCAAGCTGGGGACACAGCCGGCCAGCCAGCCTGGAGCCCAAAGAGCAGCTCCTCTCACAGTGCCAGGAGCTCCTGCAGCTGCGGCTTGAACGGCTGTTGGCCACTAGAGCGCTTCCCCCGCCACTGCCCCCAGCAGCGGGCTCACTGGGTTCTAGGAACAAACTCAGGGCCTGCACTTCTGCCTCTGCTTCAAAACAGACCCCCCAGGCCAGCCAGGTGAGAGCTGCTCCCAAAAGCTCTTCCATCAACAAGGCTGCTGGCTGCCAATGCTGGAGGTGCTGTGACATGGATTCTACACACTCTTTTGTCAGGCCTCTCATATAAAATAATAAAAACATTTATAATCAAGGTTTAAGAGAATTGATAAAATTAATAAATTGTATGGTTACAAAATAATTTTAAAAAACCCACCATATGTGAGCTGGAACTTCCTCTAGGTGTCTGAGGGTCAATTTTAATTCAAGACTAGGCACCCACCTGGAGTTTCAGAGCTCTCCCATCACTGGGTTTCCTGGTAGGAAATGGCTCATTGCCAGGTGGGGTGAGGAACGAGGGCTACCCAGTTTGTCTGCTCTTTGCTCCATCACCAGCCCTAGCCCAGTCCCCGATATATGGTAAATGCTTTAAAGGGGTGATGAATAAATCAGTGGACGGGACTGAAAACTTTCCACGGACCTCTAGGTGCCGACATGATGGCCGTAGCAGAGAAGACCTAAGTGAACCTGATCTGTGTGAGATGTTCTGCCACCCTCCTCTCTCGGAGCTGGAAGACAGGAGGAAACCCAACACAGATCATGAATGTAGACTTGAAAACACTTTTATGGCTTTTCCACCAAATGCTCCCGGAGTGTGGGGAGTGGGGGAGAACAGAACACAAACAACCTGTTCGCCACTCTAAAACTACATAGGATTATACCCTCGTGAGTGGGGACCTGGCTCGTGGAAAGGGAAGAATGGCATGAAGAATGTCTCCAATCAGCGGACTGGAGACCTCTCTAGGGAGGTGTGGAGATCGCCGTGACATTTTCATAACCGACGTAGAAGGAGGAGGGCACAAATCCACCTCCAGGTTTTCAGATGCTGCTGAGTTATTATAAGGAGAGTAATAGGTTCCCTTCATCCAAGCAATGGGAAAAATCACAGTGGAAGTTTTGAGAGTGAGATTTAGGCATAAGACTGACAGCAGGTGGTACTTCAGGGTGTGCATGGTTAGGCTGATAGACTGACTTACCAAAGGAACAGTTCCACGCTCTCATTTTGCAACCGAGAAAGGGGGGGTGAGGAATACTCTCAGGATGTGCCCTGAAGACCCTAACGTTTTCTTCAGTCCGAAATGTACACACAAGGCTGGATCCAGCCAGGAGGATGGAAATTGACAACGAAGAGACAATAGGCACACCCCCACATTGCCACCTACACCCAGATGCAGGGTGGGGGTCTGGTGGCCACAGGTAGGGACGGAGAAATGCAGCTGAAGGCAGTCTGTCCAGGGGAGGAGAACAAACGATGGGGAGCACAAGAGAAATGTTCACATATGGGAAGAAAAATTACCAGAGTGTACCAGTGTGTAGCACTTGCAATTTCTTTCAATAACGTTTCCTTTGCACTCACAGCTTGGCTGTTTGGTGCAAGAAGCCTAACTTTCAGCCTGTTTTGGCTTTCAGCATGCCTTTCTTCTAAGCTTAATCATTTCCAGCTTCTGATTTATGGTGAGGCACGTGCAACTCCTCCTTGCACTTGAACACTTACAGGCCATGGTAGGGTTATTAACTGGCCTATTTCCAATAGTGCTGGGCCTCAGGGAATAGGAAAGGGAAGCCCAAAAACAGGATAAGAAAGAGAGAGAGAGAAAGAGAGAGGTGGCTGGTGGAGCAGTCAGAACACACACAACACTGACCGATTCCGCTCGCTGTCTTCTGTGGGTGCTGTTCCTGGCGCCCCAAAACAATCACAGTGGTCAGATCGAGGATCGCTGATCACAGGCCACCATGACAGACAGAATAATAACAGAGAAGTTTCAAATATTGCAAGAATTACCAAAATGTAACATGAAGACACTAAATGCGCACACGCTATTGAAAATCTGGCACCAACAGACTCGCTCGATGCGAGGTTGCCACAAACCCTCAGTTTCACACAATATCTACAGCAAAGTGTGATAAAGTTAGATGTGCCTGCACTGTGCCTCCTCCTTTTCTCAGGGGTCAGATGATGCTGAAACATAGCCTTTTCCTGCAGGTCCCCGTGGGATGAAGCTCCAGGCGGTGACAAGTGAATTAACCATGGGGCTTTTGTGGCTGCCTTCCCACCTGGGTCACTGCTCTACTTCTCCACCAACATTCACAACCCTCTCAGATGAAGCCCCTTCCTCTCAGCTCGTCTTCTCGGGGTCTGCTGCCAGGGGAGCCAACTAAGGCAATTCATAGCAGAGCTGAGGAATCTTGCAGCACAGAGGCTAACGCATCCCCCTGTGAGATGGAGCTGGTGATACAGGAATGGAGGCACGAATGGCTGATGATGAGAATGGGAAGACATAAAGATAGGATCCAAGTCTATAACAGCACAATTTCCAAGGGAAAAGAGAATTTGGATTTGTTTTCTATATTTCTGAAAATACTTCAAGTATTTGTGTTATGTGTTACCCCACATATGAGTATAAAAAAGATATAATTTAGAAAAAAAATGTTTTAGCTACCAGGCAGATGAGATTATCTCAAAAAGTAATGGAGGATGAAAGAGATTCAAGAATACTTTCAATACAATTATGCAACAGTTTATTCAAAATACATTATTAAAGGGATCTAGTGATAGTTGGAGTGGGCCTCTTCCTTGTCAAAATGATGGCTATGAAAGACCCGCAAATGTACAGCCGATGGCAGGAATATCGGACTGGTCTCAGTAGGTAAGGTGGTCTTTTTTTTTTTCTTTTTTTCTAGAGACGGGGTCTCACTCTGTCACCCAGGCTGGAGTACAGTGGTGCCATCATAGCGCACTGCAGCCTGAGACTCCTGGGTTCAGGCGTTCCTCCCGCTTCAGCCTCCCAAGTAGCTGAGATAAAAGGTGTGCACCACCATGCCTGGCTAATTTTTTTTAAATTTAATTTTTTGTAGAGTGGGATCTCTCTATGTTCCTCAGGCTGGTCTCGAATTCCTGGCCTCAGGCTATCTTCCCTTAGCCTCCTGAGTAGCTGGGACTACAAGTGTGTGCCACCACACCTGAATAATTTTTTATTTTTCATAGAAACATGGGGTCTTGCTGCGTTTCCCAGGCTAGTCTTGAACTCCTGGCCTCAAGGGATCTTCCTGACTCCACCTCTCAAGTTGCTGGGATTACAGGCGTGAAACACTACACCCAGCTCTCAGATGGTTCCCAGGTTCCTAAAATATGAATGACTGCTATAAAAATGACTGAACTATTTTGAAAAAGGACTGGATATAAAAATAGATTTTCAACAAATGAAGAAGAGATGTCATTGAAGTTTCCAGGGGGCATTTCCACCTCTTTGCTGTTGCTGAGAATATTCAGTACCCTCAGAAAGTGATACTGATAAATAACTAAGTGATATAAACAACAGTATGAGATCCATTACTACACGCAAAGCTCCAAAAATCACGTAACTCCTATCAGAAGGCAAGAATAGGTGTTGACAACTCAGAGACATTTTGATGGTCATACTGTGTGGCTGTAACAATTAATTTGATAAGAGTGTCATAGCTCATGGAAATATACCCCAGATCAAAGGGTTTTCACAAAGTTAAGGTAACAGGCCAGCAGTGTTGCCTTGCCTTGCCCTGACAGTGTCCCAGGGAAGTGCTGAGACAGCATGAGCACAGCCTCCTTAGCATGCTGACACAGTGACACTATCGGGCCACAGGGCGCCCGGCGTGGGATGCCATCCAGGAGTCGCTGTGAATGGCCAACTTGCACAAAGTCTGCTTTGGAAGGAATATATTTAACAGAAGCTCTACCTAGAGTGTGATGGTTCTCCACAAAACGGAACTTCTTGTATTAATAGCAGCCGCATCTGGGGAAGTGCCAGGGTGAAACTGAGAAGCTGAGCAAAACAGGCATAAGCCAGATGACCATGCAGCCACCCGCCAGTTCTGGCGCACCATGCGGCTCCATGCCAAGAGGCGCAGAGGGACGGCGAGCTGGCTCTGGGACCTAGGGCCTTCCCCTGCCACTCTGGGAAGTGAGGGTGCAGGGAGGAGTCTCTGGGTGTTCTGAACCTCCTCCTGACCCGTGTCTTCCTCGTCATCCTACTGTCAGATGACTCTCCACTGCGCTCGAGGGGGCTGGATTGAACACTTACATATTCAGCTTTCTCTTGCAGTTTCATAATTTATTTTAAGGATATTTCACAAGAAATTTATCAATGCCATCTTTTCAAAGACCAAGATTATATATGCATATGTGAGATTTAGAATCTGGTGAAGATTTTAAAATTTCAAAGAGCTTTATTAAATCATAAGTTCACTCATACAAGTAACTGCGTACAGACCCAACTGCCTAGATACAAAAGAGGAGGCGATGCTAACAGCAGACGTTTCCGTGCAGTGCCCTAAATCAGCGGGACCTGACACATCTCGACATCATGCTTCTCTTTCTCTTCCTCTTTTCCTCCACCTGCCTACCTCTCCCATCCCTCCCTTCTCTCTTTTCTTCATTCCTTCTTCTCTTCCCTTTTCTCTCTCTCCCTTCCTTCCTTCTCAGTCATTTCTCAGAATGATGAACAATAGCATAATATAAAATATTTACAACCATCACATTCTTTTGTTTTTCACTTAATTGAGAAAAGTTTGACTGACAAGAGCAAAATGGGGCAGGTCTTGCATTTTCCATACCGATTGCTTCTGCTACCCTGTAGCGTATCTAGCCCTGTTTAATTACACCTGCTGACTGAGAGTTTTAATAAGTACTTCTGTGACGAATGTTCTTTTCACATCATTAGAAAATGTGTATTTAAAAAGAAGCTTGGCTTCAAACCAAATAATTACCTAGAACAAACACCTATTATTTTCATTTTTAGTAGTGACAGTTACTGAATTTTAGTAACTTTTACCGTTTCCAGAGCACGCTTTTTGAGCCCAGTGGACAACCCGTTACTGAGGAAGACACTCTGACTTTATGATATATCACCTTCAGCCAGAAAGGGTAAGAAACTAAACTTAGAAAGTTTTCTCCACTTCATAACGACCCCAAGACTGGTCATTTGAGTGGAAAGCTCCAAATCAGTCATTAATTACCATAAACATGGCATGGTTTGGAGTCAACGGCAAGTATATCCAATACTTTTTTCTCTCTCCAAGTCCTGGTTACTGGATGGACGACTGTGCTGGGCACAGCACAAACACCAAGTGGGAACATCAGCCCGCGATCAATGGGACAGGATGAGCAAATGCCAGCCATGTGCCCTGGAATGACCAGAGGGTGCCCACTACCCATCGCCAGTTCTACGACCCCAGCTAGCCCTTCCCACTCTAAACCTCAGCAGGGGCGATGGCTGACTTGAGGCTGAACCAGCACGTTACAGTTATCTATCCATGGAGTCAGCTTCCAGGACTCTGTGCCAATACTGGTTTTGTGGTGGTTTGTTTTGTGTTTCTTTGGGGGTGGGGCATAAGGAAGTCAGAGAAGCAGAGGACTCTTCGAACATGCTCTGAAGGAATCAATAAAAATGAGAGCCACAGGTGTGTCACCGATGCTGTTTGTGGAGTTTCTGTGATCCAGCTCCTAAGTTATTGCTTATGTCCATCTAGAGTTCAATCATACTGGTTAGCGGCTTCTGTGATCCACATTCACTGCACTGGTTCTATGGGACAGGAATCATAGAAGCCACTTTTGAGGAGTAGCTGAGAAATTCTGATACTACGTAAAGCTAGCCACTGACAGCTGGCTACCCAGGCTGAACACTTTAATAAATTCAAAGAATTCTACAAAGCTTTCCAAAGATGACTTCAGCTGTCTTAGGAATGGCTGAGCTGTTGACAGGACTGTAAAGCACAAACCTGTGATAAAACTTCAGCTCCTCTTTATTCTGGTTTGTTTAAGCCTCATTTTCTTATGCAGATCCTAAAGCAGGAATAACACTCCCTGGAACTGCCTTTCTTTTAAAAGGTTCACAGAGATTTCAACTCACATTTGTCCTGACCACGTTCCTGCAGAATAGAGATGGGGTGGTGGAATCACAAGGCCTCTTTATGAAGTGAGTTCAGCGGTTTGTAATTTCAGGACTGACCCAGGATGGCCGGGGTTAGTCCCAGGTCCCCCAGCGCCCCGCCTGCAACTGTCTTGGTCTCCTGCACCTGGCTTCCTGAGACCTCCATCGCAGACTTGCCCTGGTGACTCAGATGCTTCTACACACGCCCACAGGAAAAGCGAGGCCAAACGTGCCCTCAGTCACACCTGTCACCTGGAGAATCACGAGCTTCATAAACCTGAAAGAGAGAGCTTTAGTTCTCATAAAGGGTCACAGCCTGCATGGCCATTCTGACAGGCTGGGAAGCTTGGCCACCCACCAGAGGCTGGAAACAGACACTTCCAGGAAGGGGCAAAGGGAACTGGAATTTATCCAGAGTGAGGTGGGTGAGTAAACATGTTTATTAAGCTATGAGGAGTCACGAATATTTATGCAAGGAGACACATTACACTTCATGCCTCTTCTTGGGACTTATGTTCAAAAAACGGTGGTGTTAGCATGATCCGAGAGTGGAGTTTTCAGCCCTCTGGCATCAAAAGGTGAGGCAGAGGACACGAAACCCCTCTGTGCATCCGTGCTGACCAACCAGAACCACTCAGTGCTGGGTGGTGCCCAGTCAGGAAGGAATGCTGGCCGGTTGTTCTGCTGAAACGACACAAGAGAGAGGCCACCTGGGGAAGCTGTCTGCCATCAGCGGTGAAGCCTTTCCAAAGGGATGGTCTGTGTAACTCTTAGGATAGAAGCCTGATCATGGTTAGCAAGGGAGGCATGATAAGGAGGCGTGCCTGATCTCCTCTCCTGTCGTGGCTGGAAACACAGTTTTCAAGGTGGCTCTAGGATCCTCTGGGCCAAGAGAGGGTCCGTTCAGTCTGCTGGAGGGCTTAGAATTGCATTTTTACTTCTCTAACCTAAACTGACAGCTCTAAAATATGTCTAAAACAGGGTGTTAGCCATACCCTACTAGATGCAGCTCTTATTTTTACCAATCTGGAGAATGAGAAGGTACACGGAATTTTTTTTTTTTTTTTTTGAGACAAGGTCTCACTCTGTCACCCAGGCTGGAGTGCAGTGGTACAATCATAGCTCAGTGATCCTCCTGCCACAGTATTCTGAGTAACTGGGAATACAGGTGCATGAGACGACACCCAGCTATTTTTTTTTTTTAACTTTTTGTAGTGACAGGGTCTCACTAGGTTGCCCAGGCTGATCTTGAACTCCTGGCCTCAAGTGACACTCCCACCTAGGCTTCCCAAAGTGCTGGGATTACAGACACAAGTCACCAAGCCAGGACTGAAATTCTTATACAAAAGCAGTTACAAAGACTTGGCGACAAATAAATTGGAGGCACTAACCATTTCTAGGCAAATAAGAAAGAAATGGTTTCATGACTAACAATAAGATTAATCCTGAGCCACGTCAAATTATTACTCAGCCCTGGCATGTTGGTGTCGGCATGAACATTAGGACAAAACGTAGATCAGGCGGGGTCATAGAGCTGGCGATGGGTAGTGGGCACCCTCTGGTCATTCCAGGGCACATGGCTGGCATTTGCTCATCCTGTCCCAGTGATCGCGGGGCTGATGTTCCCACTTGGTGTTTGTGCTGTGCCCAGCACAGTCGTCCATCCAGTAACCACGACTCGGAGGGAGAAAAAGGTATGGGATATACTTGCCATTGACTCCAAACCATGCCATGTTTATGGTAATTAATGACAGGTTTTGCATAATTCCTTGCACCAGAGATCAAAATTCTTGTTCTGTCTGATCTCTGGTGCAAGGAATTATGCAAAATCTGTCATCATTAGATGCATGATTACATCAGTGGCAATGCAAGATTTCTGCCATTCACATTTGCTCTACAGATCTCTTCTTTCAAACCCCAGCACCATCCAGCCCTCTTCTCCCCTCCTCACTCACTCTCCCTCCTCCTGTTAGCAATGCATCTTCCCCATTCCTAGTGCTTATTCCCTCCTCTCCTTCCCCTTCTTTTATTTTTTTCAGGATTCCTTTAGCACAGGTTGGACAGCAAATACCTTCTCAGCTGGTACTGAGACACTGAGACTGTCTTGCTCTCGCTGCTGTGTCTTTCAATTCTGTCTTCTCAGACATCCCTTAGGTTCCTCTTTTTTCCCTCTTTTCCCCTTTTTAATATATGAGTTTTTATGGTAACGTGAAGCAAAGAAATGATTTCTTTATAAATTTCCTAGTAGGGAAGGAAAGAACCATCAGGATGCAAAGATGGGGCAGGAAAAAGAAGCCTGAACAATAGAAGGGAAAAAAGATTAGAGGACTTCACACGGGTGAATCCCAAAAAGGCCACCCCAGGGAGCCTCTGGTCTATTAGCATCCCTTCCATTCATTACATCCACTGCTTCCGGGCAGCTACCTCAGCTGAGCCAGCAGCCTCTCAGAGTAAGGAGGATAGATAGGAAGTAAATGATCCATGGCGGAGGGAATTTGCAAGCAGGTTCTTCGGGGAAGGGGAGGAAGAAAAAAAAATTGAACCACAATTTGTTTAATGACCTAATCTCATGAAAAAGGAATGACAAGAAATAAGGTTACTTATCTGTTCCTTCCCTTGGGGTTCTTCTCCTATACTTAATTAATTTCCTACCTACTGGTATCAAAACCCAATTTGTAGGTCATTTCAAAAATTCTCAACAAGTTGAAAAACAAAGAAAGAAAGAAAGGCCTTGCTAGTGACCCAATAACCTGTCCCACACCCCGTTCCTTGTGTGCAGCTCATGGATCCTACAAATACACTGGTGTATCTTCCAGTGTTAGCATCCTTAATCAAAATGCGTCTATTAAAACCAACCTGCTCACTGGAGACGAACACCAGGGTCATGTGTTGGTCTAAGTGGCTGTGATTAGAATTTACTGATTGCTCTCTGTAGCTTGCCACAAATCAGTCTATAGTAAATTAGACTAAAGAGAAGATAATTATAAAAAAATTAGAATTGAAAATAACCCAAAAGAACATATCAACCTCTGCTTGAATACCTCCCGCATTGATCAACTCAATATTGACTGGCTTCAAGCCAAGTGTCGTCTCTGCCATCCAAACATGAATTAATCTCACGGAGGTGATCTTTCTCTTCGCAGAAACTGTCCCTTTTCTGGTTTGTGGTTGTCTAAGAGAGAGGCTATCCAACTGAAGTACACTTTAACATTACACGGAAATAAGAGGCCAAACAGATTGCATGCCGGAGGAAGGTAGTAACAGCTCAATTACCTTTTCTTGGTGGCAGCAGAAACCTTTTCAGATACAAAAGTTCCCATGTTTGAACATCACAAATCTCCCTTTTCTATTTCTGTGAAATCTTTAGGTAACAGTATTTGGTAAAACAATCAGTTATAAGCCAAAATAATTTTATATCTCTCCAAGACTGTAATCAACTCAAAAAAGCAAGTATTTTGACTCCAGCTTGGAAGCTAGAGATGGCATTAAATTGTGATTATTAATTCCCTAAGTTTTGCACTCAAAGGCTTATGTTCTGCATCATGCATGGCTGACTACTATTTGGAGGTAGCTGATAAGGATACATGCATATTTACTTTAGTCATAAGTCTACATGCGATAATCCCAATAGCTTTTGCAATGAAGGCAAAGAAAAAAATCTTTTTCATATTATTTATACTGTTTTGATAATGGTATAGTATAAATGCATGTAAACTAGGGTGCTTTGTGAATCACAACTACACACAATCAGAGTAAGAAATCTCGTGTTACTTAGCCTAGTTCTAATGTTTTCAATTTTGAGTAAAGTTCATTTCTTTTCTATTGGACAAAAATTTTCCCTAAAGAGCAAAGGATTTAGATCCAAACTTTAAGACAACTATAGGTTACACAAAGGATTGAGGGAGAATGTATGCAAAAATTGGAGTCCATGAAGACCAGAACTGCACGGGAAGATCTCTCTCGCTCCCAGGCTCAGACGTCTTTCAAATGTTAAGGATCTAATGTCACAACAGTTCCAGCTGGCCAAAATAAATCCACACCGATAATCCAGGAACAGGGACTGCTCATTCTAAAGAGCCTTAGTACATTGTTTTACTTGACTCTGACAAGAATCAGGTGAAGAATACACGTACCAGTAAATATTTTCACAAGTGAGAAAATCCAAAGCACAGAAAGATTATTGAGTCACCTGAATTCACTCAGCTGATGAATGGCAGAGCCCCAAGCTGGCTCAGTGTTCCTAGCGCAGTCTCCAAACGTTTCCAGAAAAATGAAACAGCAAGAGGAAACATAAGAGAGGAAATGGAAAGGAATTTCTCCGATGAGATCATGCTAAATACACGGGCACTTCCTGTGCCCTTGTTGGCCTGGTACGAGGAGTTCCACCAAAGCAGTATTTCTAGCACGTGACAGCTACACTTCACACTCCCAGAGGAGGTGATCTTGAAACCTCTGGCAGATATCTGCTTCCCCCTCCAACATGTAAAGAGCCTGAAGTTCATCATTCCTGTTCTCACCACAACGAAAAAAAAGCTGAACAAACAAAACGAAACAACTCTTAGATCCATCCATCCAAGAACAGAATCCATAGGACAAAGCCCTGAAAACTGGAGAGAGAGAGAGAGAGAGAGAGAGAGAGAGAGAGAGAGAGAGAGAGAGACAGATAGATACACAGAATCACAGCTTGTTAAGAGGAGAAACTGCCGCTGTAGCCCCCAGTTGTTGGGAAAACACAGGGGGCATATTCCAAATACTCGCTGAGATTGGAGATGGAGCACAGTCTACCTTGAGACTTAAAAATTCCTGGGGGCCCAGTCTTAAGAGAGCCCCTATACTTTTGACAGTTTTTCCCACCAATAGGCCCACCAAGTTCTCAGATGAAGACTATAGAAAAATCCCCTTGTCCTTCCAGCAGAAAGACGGGAAAAGAAACCATCTTCCACTGGGCTCAGTGGCTCACACCTGTTTTCCCAGCTACTCAGGAGGCTGAGGTAGGAGGATCATTTGAGGCCAGGAGTTTGAGAACAACCTGGGCAACATAGTGAGATCTTGTCTCTTAAAAAAAATTTTATAAAAGAAATCATCTTAAGATTTACCCATAGAGCCTCCTTCCCTTAACAAAGGCCCATCTGCAGGGATAACTACTTTACCAGAGCCTAACCAATATGGGGGAAGGAAAATACCTGATTCCAGACAAATCTATTCTTCTTGTCTCACTTAAGGGGGAGAAAAAGAGCTGAGAAGCACTTGTGAAGGTCACAGGCCAGGGGCACAGACTTATTAAAAACTGTGACCTAATCACAGAAATATAAAATACTTCTCCCCAATACCTCATCATGACCCCAACAGGGCTCTTGTATAGTAACAAGGAATCACCACTGAAGAACGGAAAGGCTCAGATTCTATTTAAGAAGGAATGTCTAGAGAAACCCAAAGACAAAAGAGAAGACAAAAATAAGAACACTACGTGAAACTTTAACCTCTAACATCCGCAGCTACAGCAAAGAGTAAATACACTTGAACTCCGAGCCAGATAAATATAAAGCCTCACTCTAAAGACTGATTTAACTTTGTTCTCTTTATCCAATACATCATGTCTGGTTTTCAACAAAAAAATTACAAGAGACACTAAAAGGCAAAAAACACCGTCTGGAGACAGAGCCAGCATCAGAGTCAGATTCAGATACAGCAGAGATTTTGTAATTATCAGACAAAAAATAAAAAATAGCTATGACTAATATGCTTAGGGCTCTAACAGAAAAAATGTGCACAGTATGCAAGAACAGATGGGTTATGTAAGCAGAGGGATAGAAACACTAACTAAGGATTGAAAGAAAATGCTAGAAACCAAAAACGCTGTAACAGCAATGAAGAATGCCTTTGATGGGCCCCTCAGTGGATCAGACATAGCTGGGGAAAGAATCAGCGTGCTCACAAATATGTCAATAGAGACCTTCCAAACTGAAAAATAAAGAGAAAAAAATACATTGACAGAATATCCGAGAACCATGGGGCAGTTATAAAAGGTATAACAAACATATATAGAATGGTAATAACAGAAGAGAGACAGGACTTAAGAAACAGTCAATGTAACAATGGCTAAGAATTTTCCAAAATTAATGACAGACTCAACAGAATAAATGACCCCCCAAAAATGTACACTTAGGCATATCATATTCAGACTGCAGAAAACCAAGGACCGAGAGAAGATCTTCAAGAAAGTCAAAAGGAAAAAACACTTTGTTTATAGAAGAACAAGGATAAGATTTATACCAGACTTGCTTCCAGAAACCATGAGAACAAACATACAGTAGAGGGAAGAGCTGAAAAAAAGTCAGAGGAAAAAGGATAAGAACTACATCAAATTTTCTTTCAGAAACCATGGAAACATAGAGTAACATATTTAAATTGTTGAAAGAAGAAAACTAACAACCTGGAATCTTTTATTCAGCAAAATTATCCCTGTAATGCAAAGGATAAATAGAGTTTCTCAGACAAACAGAAATTGAGGCAATTTGTTGACAGTAGTTCTGCTTTTCAAGAAATGTTAAAAGAAGTTCTTCAGCGAGAAAAAAATTTACATAGGTCAGGAACGCAGATCTGTATAAAGAAAGGGAAAGCATTAAAGATAAAAATAAGTGATGGTAAAGTAAAATATTGTATTTTCCTAATTCTTAATTGATCTAACAAATAACTGTTCAAAATGATAATAGCAACAATGGGTTTGGTAGTCACCTTCTCGATACAGCTTCTCGATAAGTGAAATAAGCAAAACATCCTGGAAGTTCTTCCCAGATCCTGGAAGCCGAAACAACAGAGATGCTTTTCCTTGATACACAGACGGTAAAATCCAGGGAAACTGTATCTTCAGTCATGGAGAAGCAATTTGTCTTTTCTTTCTGCCTATGAAAACTCCCAAAAGTCTTTTCTTCCATGGTGTAGGTTTAAATAAGAAATCAGGATAAATTCTACATGGGGAACCATGAAACAATACAAAGCAAAACCAGAAACAAAAAGCAACAGTGTTTGAAGCTGAAATTATTTCTCCCTAAGATGGAAATTTTATACTCTTTGAGGTCTCTTCCCATATTGAACTTACAGGAATCTAGGTTATAAACATCCTCCTCCAGCTTATTCCCATAGGCGCACACATACTGATAAAGTAAACAGTGCAGTCTCTGTCACTCTGTCACATACTTCATTTATTTTTTTTTATTTTAATAATAGCCACCTGTTTTTAGTGCCTCCTGTGACTAGGCATGGTGTTTAGCATTTTGTACACATTTTCTCATGTAAACCCCACACACCTTTTTAAGATAGGCACTACTGCTATTACTATTATGATTACTATCTTCTTATTATTATCATTCAAATAATGAATAAAATGAGGCCCAATTACGTAGAGCAGAAAGGTGCAGCATTGCACTCCAAACTCTGGGACCTGCAATCTTACCTCCCATATACAGATAATCATCTTTTCTTGGGAATAGAGACATACTATCCCTGGTGTAACCCCATGTACTCAGTCAGAATGGATTTTCCATACAGCGAACCTGTATACACTCTTAGCTTGGCACTGGATCAACAGTTAGCTGAATCTAGACAGGGGTTTGCCTTCTCAGGGTCCCAAGCAATCTGACTCTTGTCTCCCCAGCAACCAGCGGCCACACTGCCTTTTGCCACATGGACCCATTCACCACACCCAGTCTGGAACCTGCAGAGGCCTCAGGGAGCCACAGTACAACTGAGAGTACCTGAACACCAGTGCGACTGGGAGACTTTGATGCCAATATGCTCCCACAAAAAGCTCGCATGTGAAGCATCTACGCTCTGTGACCCCTGGCACTGCAACACTGGGCTACTTCTGACATTGCAATATTGCACCCTGATAATGGCCAACATGCAGTGACTTTGAGGGAATGTCAACAAATGATAAAATCAAAAATGTGGGGAATTTTTTAAAACAGATGATACATCAAAACTTGGGCTTTAAACACATCTATATCCAAACCCACACAGCTGTTAAGAATCCTTGCAACATACAGGTCTCTTCTGGCTGCTTCCACCTACTGGTGGCCTTGCAATTTCAGATCCACACAGATTCCTTAGAGTGCTAAATGCATGGAAAGTGTAATTCTAAGATTTCAATTATTTTTAAGCACAAGGTTATGAAAAATGTTTCTCAAGAAACACGGTACCCTAAGTAATGATCTATTCTTAAAGTGTAAGCTTTCCCTTATTATTAAAATAATATGGTTTTCCTTTGAATGTCTTGGAAATAAACATAACCTATACGTGCTTTTCTTTTAAAAAGTAAATTACTAGATTTCTGCTTGAGAAAGAACATTTTCTGGAGAGAAGCAAAGTCTATCAGCACAATCTGTTCAATGACCAATGAATGTCTCAATCCCTGACCACCAACGGTATAAACCTCCTACCCATGCTGAGAGTGGCCTCTCTCCTTCCCTCCACCCTGGCACACTCTCTCAGGTCCTTCTCAAGTCCTCCCGGAAAGCAGGACCTCAGATAACGCAGGAAGAGGGAGCACATACGCCAATCCATACCCACATTCACCCTTAAAAGCTGCTTTTCAATTCTCAGCCCATGGCTTCGGAAAGGGTGTGCAAAAAGTCCAACCTGTTCCCTGTCCCCTGGGGTTGAAAAAAGGGACTGCAATATCTCTTTATATCCCCCACCTCCAATCCAAACATTTTTGAGGTCACTGAGCTGGTAAATCCTGCAAGCCCTCACTGAAGACAATTGGTCTTAAATACAAGCTTCTTGAGGACCAGCAACCATGCTCTGCTCTCATTCATTTCTCCACGTTCACTGTTTCTCCCAGCAGAACTCAGGGCTCTTATCAAAAGAGATGCCACCAAATACTTTCATTTTTCCATTGAATTACAGATCTTTGAAACAATTTAGAACTCATCTGGCATTTCAACTGACCCCACCTCCCTCATCACCTTAGAGCTGATCAAAGGAGTCCTAGCTCATCAACTAAGCAAGGCTCTGTGAATCATGCCCAGCAAAAGGGACACAACAGCTCCCGTGCAATCTGCACAAAAGACAGAAGCAAAGGAAGCTGCCAGGTTAGCCTCCCAGACTGCCAAAGAAATGTCAACAGATTATATCCCAGGAGGAAAGGGGACAGATTTCCAAAGTGAAATCTATTAGAATTCAATGGATCATTGTGTGACCACACTCCGGGAATCACAATTATATACATATTTATAGGGTACTGCTCTGCAAACATAAACAACATTGTGACAAGGGACCTGCAACAAGAAAAAAAGGAAGAGAGTCTTTAAATGTTCAAAAGGATAAAAACAGAAAAGAGAATAAAAATTAATGACAAAAAATATACATCCAAGAGAGAAAACAAATGATCAAATAGAATGAAGAGGGAGGGAAGGGGCAATGTTAGGAGAGTTGATGAGAGACGAGTGATATTCATGGGGCTAATCCTCCCTCTTCTGGGCTCATTATTGCCTTTCCCCTGTCACTCCCCAACGGCTCCCGCCATGTTTATTCTCCCTGCACTCAGCTGTCAGAAACTTTATCTGTTAAAATGTTAGTTTCAAAGACTGTGAAAAAGAAAGCTAATATAGTAAATCTAATTCATCAACCACAACACAATGACAAAAACATAACATTTATTTTTGAGTGAGCTATGTCGAACCTCTATAATAGTGACAAAATTGCCCATTTTAGATTAAATGATTAGAATTTTAATAAAACTAAGAAAACCCCACACAACTTTCTAGATATGGTGTGATGAGTGCTTGAGTTCACATTAAGCTAATGTTATGAGAACAGTGAAAAAAAGGAAAAACAGACACAAAAGTGCATCGAGAAGCAGGTATATAAATATTAGAGGAAAATTTGTCAGAGTTTCCAGAACTGGGAACAGTATCTGTTCCCACAAGAGCAGCATTCATAAGGCTTAACCAATATTAGCAAGACCCAAAAGGATAAAATGTTTCCAAGTAACTTAACTGCATCCAAGAACAAAGCACAAGAATATTTCTAGGAAGGCAAAAATATCCAGCACTCAGCAAGTTAAAATTCACAATGTCTGGCATCCAAACAGAGATTACCAGACATGTAAGGAAGCATGAAAATATAACCAATAATACAGAAGTACATCGATGAATCCAAAAAAAACTCAAAACTTTTTAAAATGTCAGGATTAGCAAAGACATTTTAAAAGTTACTATAAGTCTATTCTCGATACTCAAAAGTTAACTAGATCCATGAAAGATAATATAAAAGACTAAAATTGAGCTTCTAGAAATAAAATCAATAATATTTGACATGAAATGGAAGATGGAAGTAGCTATACACCAGACCTTGCAGGAGAAAATGTGAGTGTATTTGAGGACACTGCATTAGAAACAACTCAAAACACAATACAGAGAGAAAAGGAAAGAAAAAACTAAAAAAGCGTAAGTGAGATATTTGAATTGAATAAAAAAGGAAACACAACATCATGGGCTGCTTAAATAAGAAATATTTAAGAAAATTTACAGCCACTGAAAGTCTATTTTTAAAAAAGAAAGTTTCAAACCAATGTCCTTAGCTTCCACTTTGTAAAACTGGAAAAATTAGATAATATTAAACCCAAAGTTAGTAGAGCAAAGAAAATAATAAAGATCAGATTAGAAGTCAATATGAGAGAAAACAAAAACAATACAGAAAAATCAGTGAAACAAAAAGTTAGTTCTTCAAAAAAATCAATAAACCGTTACCAGACCGATAAGGACAAAAGCAAACAAAACAGAGCACAAACAAAATTACTAACATTGGGAATAAAAGAAGAGACATCATTTCAGGGCCTACAGATGTCAAAAAGAAAACTAAGGGAATGTTATGAACAACTTTATGCTGATACCTTCCAAAATGCAGATGCAACAGACAAATTCTTCAAAGACGAACTACTGAAGCAAAGTCAAGAAACAAAGATAGCGTGACTCACCCTATATCTATCAGAGAAATTTAATTTTTACATAAAAACCTTCCCCCAAACATGATTTCAAGGATAAATTCTACCAAGCATATAAGGAAGAATTAATATCAATGCTATGTAAATTCTTCCAGAATACTGACAAGTAGAGCACACTTCCCAGTTTATTCTCAGGTCAAAATTACCGTGACCCCTGACTCACAAGTAAATTTCAAGGAAGGAAAACTGCAGATCAGTATTCCTCATCAACATTTTAGCAGAAGTTTTCAAAAGAATTTTGTAAATCAAATCTAACTACATATAAAAGGATAATACATCTTGTCCAAGTTTCCAACAATTCAAGGAAAGTTTAACTTTTTTTAAGTACATCAGTGTAAGTCAACATGCTAAGAAAAAAAATTTGGTTCATCCCAATAGGCATGGGCAAAACATTTGACAAAAGTCAACATCGTTCCCTTGTTTTAAAAAATTCTGCACACTAGGAAGAGAAGAGGACTTTCTCAACTTGAGAAAGAGCATCTGAAACAACTATTACAAACATACTTAACGGTAAAAAGACTGCCTGCTTTCCTTCTACATCAGGAACAAGACAAGGATATTGCTCTTGCCACTTCTTTTCAACACTTGAGAGATCCAGCCAGTGTGATAAGTTGGGGGGGGGGACAGAGATGAAAGCCATCTAGATTGGAAAGGATAGGGTAACACTGTCCTTATTCACAGATGACATGAAAATCCAGTGGGATCTACAGAAAAGCTACTGAAATTAATAAACAAGTTTAACAAGATTGTGGGATATCAAGTCAATGCACAAAACCAATTTTATTTCTGTATATTAGCAATAAACAATTGAAATTTTACTTTAAATACTCCTTACATGATAGCCTACAAAAATAAGAAAGAGAGATGAATAGGACAAAAGACGTGAATGACCTATGCAATGGAAACCAGCAAATATTTCAGAGAAATTTTAATAGACCTAAATAAATGGAGAGATATGCCATGTTCACGGGTTAGAAAACTCATATTGTTAAGGCGTCAATTCTCCCCCAAGTTACCCGTATATTCAAATCAATTTTAATCAAAACCTTAACAGGCTTTTTAATGTAGAAATGGACAAACATTGCAAAACTCACGTGTAAATGCAAAGAACCAAGCATAGCCAAAACAACATTTTAAAAAATGATACAACGAACATCACCTTATTTAAAGAGTTATTTTAAAGCTACAGTGATTATGATAGTGTGGTATTGGTATAAATACACACGGAGAGATCAATGAAACTGAATATAATGTCCAGAAATAGACTGAAATATACCCGAACAACAGATTTTGACAAAGGTAGTTAGTTCAATGAAAAAGAAACATCAGTAAACCCTGCTAATTCGACATCTATATATCCACAGGCGAAACATCCATACCCCAAAAAATCACTTCAACCCATACCTTCTACTATACATACAAATCAAGTGGAAAAGAATCATGGACCTAAATGTAAAACCTAAAACTATAAACGTCTAGAAATAAACATAGGAGGAAATCTTTATGACCTTATATTGGGAAAGCATTTCTTTGATTCAATACCAAAAGCACAATTTGTAAAAAACACTTCACCACGCTGAAAAACTTTTGTCTTTTGAAACATACAGTACACTGGTAAGAGGATGAAAAGACAGACTGGGAAACAATATTTGTATAGCATGTATCTGATAAACAGCTTATATCCAAATAGGTAAGGAACTCTCCAAATTCAACAGGAAGGAAATAAACAACTCCATAAGATAATGGGTAAAAGAGTGGAACAGACACTTTGCCTAAGAAAATATTCAGCAACTAATCACATGAACAATGTTCAACATCACTTGTCCTTAGGGACATACAAATCAGGAGCACTACACATACAGTCGAGTGGCTAATTTTAAAGAGACTGACTGTATCAAGTGTTGCAAGAAATAAGGAGAACTTGAAACATTCACCCACTGCTGATGAGAACATAAAATGATACTATCCCAGTGGAAAATGTGTGGGTTATTTCAGAAAACGTAAAATGAACACTTACCATATGATCCAGCCAATACACTCCTGAGTGTTAACGCAAGAGAAATGAAAGCACATGTCTACACAAAGACTTGTACATGAAAGTTCATAGCAGCCTTTTTAATTTAATAGTCAAACCTGGAGACAGCCTGTCTTAATCCATTCAGGCAGCTATCACGAAATAGCTGTAACAAAATACCATAAATGCCATCTCTGGAATAGATGTGAGGAATACATTTCTGTTGTTTACAGCCTTTTGGAGGCTGGAAAGTCCAAAATCAAGTCTCCAGCAGATCCAGTGTCTGGTTAAGGGCCCTCTTCCTGGTTCATAAATGGCCGTTTTGCTTTAATCTCACATGGTGGAAGGGGCAAGAAATCTTTCTCCAGTCTCTTCCATAAGGACATTAATACCATTCAGGAAGGCTGACATCAGGACCTAATCACCTCCCAAATGCCCCACCTCCTAATAAGCATGATTTTACACCATTTTGTACTGCCGTAACAGAATGCCTAAGACTGGGGAATGTATAAAGAACAGGAATTAATTTCCTCACAGTTCTAGAGGCTGGAAATTCTCAGGCACCGGCATCTGGTGGGGGCCTTTTTGCTGCATCTTCACACAGTGGAAGGCAGAAAGGCAAGAGAAAACCAATCTCTCAGTCAAGGCCCTGTGCAAGGACACCTGATCCCATTTGCAAAGGAGGAGCTCTCATGGTCGAATTATCCCTTAAAAGCGCCACTTCTTAATCCTATCCATTGGCAGCACCTGAGGACGCATTCAAACCACAACAATCTGATTCTGGCCTCATACGTTCACTCCATGCCAATAGCCCAAAAGTATTAACTCATCTCAGCATCAACTTTAAAGTCTAAAGTCCCAAATCTCATCCAAACATTGCATGAGTCACATTCAAGGTGTAATTCACCCCAAGGCAAATTTCCCTCCAGCTGTGAGTCTGTGAAATCAAACAAGTTATATACTTTCAAAATTCAATGGAGGGCCAGGTGTAGGATAGTGCCGAGAGATAGATAGAGATAGATAGAGATAGAGATAGAGATAGAGATAGAGATAGAGATAGAGATAGAGAGGAAAGAACAGAGTAACAGGTCCCAAGTCAGTCCAAAACCCAAAGGCGGCAAGCATTACATCTTAAGACTGAAGAACTATCTTTGACTCTATACACCACCTCCTGGACACACTGGGGTAGAGGATGAACCCCCAAAGCCCTGGGCAGCCCCACTTTGCTGGCTTTGCAAGACCCACACCTCAGCTCTCACACATTCAAGTCACATGCCTGTGGCTCTGCCAGGCTGGCGTTGCATACTGATGGCTCTACATTCTGGGGTCCTGGGGGCAGCCAGGCCCCAAGACTCCACTAGGTAATGCCCTATGGAGGCTGTCTGTGATGGCTCCACCCCTGTGGCAGCTCTCTGCATGGGCCTTCTCTGAGACATGCTTTGGCATCTGGGAGGAGGAAGGCATGCTGCCACAGGTCTTGCATTCTGTGCGCCCACAGAATCAGTACGAAGTGTATGCTGCCAAGGCCTAGAGCCACTGCCGGAGCCCCAGTGCAGCCTGCTTCAGCGACAGCCAGGGTGTTTGGGGAGTGCTGCGCCAGAATGTGGGAAGAAGACTGAAAGTAGCCTTGGGAAGTAAGTCCTGAGGTCCCACAGGCACCCTGCATCCATTCTGCCTTCCAGGTTGTAGCATTTGGGGTCTGCAGTGGGAAGGCCTTGAATCTCTCTGAAGTGTCTTTGAGGTCATCTTCCCATTGTCTTGATGTATACAGCCCCTGGCTTCCTTTTATCCACACTAATCTCCTTACCAAACAGTCATTTGGCCACACCCTTGGTTTTCTCTTCTAAACACATTTTTTTTTTTTAGTCTTTAAATGGCCAGGCTGAGAATTTTGCAAATCTTTACATTTTCCTTCCCTTTTAATTATAAATCGTCTTTAAATATTTCTCTCTTCTCATATTTTACTGTAAGCATGTAAGAGAAGCCACGTAGGATCCTGAACACCTTGCTGCTTTGAGATTTCATCTGCTAAATATCCTAGCCATTGCTTTTAATTTCTGCCTTCCAGAAAGTCCGACAGCATGTATATAATTCTTAGCCGCCTTATAAGAAGGGTGACCTTTCCTCCAGTTTTCAATACCTTGTTCCTCATTTCCCTCTGAGACTTCATCAAAATGATCATCACTGCCAAGACCACTTAAGTAATCTCTAAGGAGAATGAGGCTTACCCTGCACCTCTCTTCTTCTGAGCTCTCACCAGAATCACTCTGAATGCTTCATTCACTGCAATATAGGCTTTTTTCCAGCATTCTCTTCAGAACTGTCCCAAGCACTAACCACTGCCCAGTTCGAATCCCGCTTCTACATTTTTTGATATTTGTTATAGCAACACTGTCCTCCTCTGACTTACCCTATCAAGTTCTGCCCTAGTTCAGTTGTGCTGCTATAACAGAATGCCTGAGACTAGGTGATTTATAAAGAACAGAAATCTATTCCTTCACATTTCTGGAAGCTGGAAAGCACAAGATCAAGGTGCCAGTATCTGGTAAGGGCTTTCCTACGATGTCCTCACATTGCCAAAGGCAGAAGGGTAAGAGGGAACCAACTCCCTTTATCAAGCACCTTTATAAAGACGTCTGATCTCACTCGCAGGGAAGGAGCCTCACCACCTCTTAAAGGCTCCACCTCTCAATACTATCACACCGGCACACCTGAATTTTGAAAAGGAAACATTCAAACCACAGCACCATCATATTGGGGGTTAGAATTTCCACATGTAAATTTTGGGAGACATAAACACAGTCCAGCCCAAATGACCATCAACAGACGAATGGGTAACACACTCTGGCATATATATATATATATAATGAAACGCCATTCACCAATAAAACAGGTCAAGTGTTGATACAACTGAAACATGGATAAATCTCAAAAACCTACGCTGAGCAAAAAGCAAAACAACACAAACTAACAAAAAGCTCAGACAAACAAGAGTACATTCTATACAATTAGATGTATAGTATAGAACATTCTGGGAGACACCAATCAGTGCAGACAAAAGATGAGGGTGGACACGAGAGAGGAAGGAATCATGAAGGAGAGGCAGGAAACACGTGGGGGGACATGAATATGTTCATTCCCTTGATCATGGCGATGGGTTCCTGGGTTTTCACAGTTCACCACAGGGTATCATTTAAACATGCAGTTCACGGACATAAAGATGGGAACAATAGATACTACAAACTCTGAAAGGAGGGAGATAAGGAGGCAGGCAAGGGCTGAAAAACTTCCTATTGGGTACCATATTCACTATCTGGGTTCCAGGATGCACGGAAGCCCCAGCCCCAGCCTCAGCCTCGGGCAATATGCCCTTGTAACAAACCTGCACACGCTTCCTCTGACTCTAAAGTTAAAATTAAAAAACAATAAACAACTAGATAAAAATATGTGCAGAGCCCTCAGCCTCAGGCAATATGCCCTTGTAACAAACCTGCACACGCTTCCTCTGACTCTAAAGTTAAAATTAAAAAACAATAAACAACTAGATAAAAATATGTGCAGTGCATAGATGTTGATTGTGCCTCAAAAAACTAAACAAAACAAAGACTATCCCACTCCACTCAATGTTTGTTGACTTCAATCAGAAGCAGGCTCTACCCACCTTCAAAACTCACGGGGGTCCCAGCGCGAAAATTGAACCTGGCACAGCGCCTGAGGCAATACCCGCCTCATGCATCCAAACAACCAGGCATGACAAATCCACTATCCATAAAATCTTCCTACAAAAGAGTTCATACAGAAGTGTTATAGGAGCCTAGAAATCCTTCCTTGGAAACTCACACTTACCTGTTATTTTCAAAACCCTACGTAACAGTCACTTAGGGCTTTGGAATCAAATTGAGGGGGTTTTTTTTTCTGTTCCTTTTCATGTTATGGCATGTTATGCTTTGTTAATGTATTCATTGCTTCATCAAACATTTATTTAGCACCTAATGTGCACAAAGAAATGGACTAACTACAGTTAAGGAGAAAAAAGGTTTGCTTCCTTTTCTGATAAAAACTGCACTAATTTGTTTTAAAACAATTTAGGTTTAAAAAATGAGAAAATAGGCCGGGCGCGGTGGCTCACACCTGTAATCCCAGCACTTTGGGAGGCCGAGGCGGGCAGATCACAAGGTCAGGAGATCGAGACCATCCTGGCTAACACAGTGAAACCCCGTCTCTACTAAAAATACAAAAAAATTAGCCAGGCGAGGTGGCGGGCACCTGTAGTCCCAGCTACTCGGGAGGCTGAGGCAGGAGAATGGCGTGAACCTGTGAGTCAGAGCTTGCAGTGAGCCGAGATTGCGCCACTGCACTCCAGCCTGGGTGACAGAGCGAGACTCCACCTCAAAAAAAAAAAAAAAAAAAAAAAAAAAAGAGAAAATGGGGTAAATGCATGAATAGAGTAAAAAAGACCTCAAAGTAAAAGAGGAACGAGTGAAGCAGAGTCATCAACAAGGGTTTTCTGGGAGCAAGGGTCTGTTTTTTCATTCATTTATCCATGTGTTCATGTATTCATTCATTCAACAAAAATTCTTTAAGCCATTTTGCCCTAAATTTGTGTACACAGATATTGTGCATGAAAATAAAAGGGAGTCTCAGCCTCCCAGCCATCTTCTTTTACCCTCAGTGCTTCTGTGAGGAGTAAAGGTGGAGATGGAAGTTTGGACAGGAAGGAGGGTTTGTATCTGAGAAGCGGTGCTGAAGCTGCGACTCTGGGCTAGCCAGTGTGCTAGGGGTCAGAGTGCCAGGAAGGGTGAAACTGTGGTTTCCACCTTGGAGGCACTCACACAATCAACGGGACAGAATCAGGGAAATACACGACTGCAAACACACGATAAATATTCTAACAAAATGCACCAGACGCTACAGGATCATAAAAGAGAAAGTATCTTTGGAGGCCAGAAAGGCTTCACAGAGAAGGAAGAATTGCACTGAGCACTGTAGATAAGCTTCCCAGTGAGAAGAGCAGGACAGGCATGTTCCCAGGAACTTTTTTGTATGAAAGTTGTGAGGTAAGACCGATATTAAAGGACTATCGTGCTGTCAGTGCCGGGGATGGAGAGCAAAACCAGTGGCAGGGGAACCAGTTGGGAAATGACTACAAAGTCCAGGCAAGAAATGGCAAGATGTTGAAAGAAAACAGTGGCATTTAGGATGGAAAAGACGGCAGAGACTTGAGAAATATCTAGGATATTCGGAGTGAATGTCTAATTAGAAGTACAGGCTTAGGGCAAGAAAGGGTCACATGTGAAACTGAGTTTCCGCCACACGTCATGGAAAAGAGAGAATATGGTCCAGGAAGAAGAGGATGCATTCGTTATTGGCAATGGTGCATTTGAGTTGTGGAAGGCATTGCCACATGGAGCAAGACACATTTCCTAGCTGCAGAGGTAATTTTAGGGTTCACTGCCCCAGGCTAAGTTGTCAAATGCTGCAAGAGGACCCAATCTTGTAAGTGTGAACAGTGTCACTTAGACTTGGCAAGTAGGTGGACATAGGCCTTGTAAACATGAAGTGTTTCAGCATAAGGATGGGGCAGAAGTTACATGAAATGGCAAGACTGCAGAGGAGAGGAGCGAGAGAATGTCTCCCAAAATGATTCACAGGTGAGAATCTCTTATCAGAAATACTTGGGACCAGAAGTGTTTCAGATTTCAAATATTTTGTATTTTAGAATATTTGCATTATGCCAATTGATCAACCCTAATCCCAAATTTCAAAATCTTAAATGCTCCAGCGAGCATTTTCCTTTGAGCATCATGTCAGCACAGAAAAAATTTCAAATTTTGGAGCATTTCAGCTTTCAGGCTTTCAGATTAAAAATACTCGGCCTACAATACATGATCAAATCAGAACTTTCAAGAAAATTCTGGAAATGCTAGTTTTCCTAGAGATGTTCTATGAGAAATAAAAATGTTCATGTTCTTCTAGAATGTGAATCTTTAAAAGGATGAGTACAATTGATTGTTCTACATGACAGTCACCCTCAAGAAATGTGTGCTATGTCCCAGTTGGCTCCCTAAGAAATGATGGTGCAGGAAGTGAGAACAGATCCACAGATGGCATTTACCAACTACTGCTCAGCTCACTTGTTGACTAACTCTTGCTCAATACAGGTGTAGATGAGACAGTGCCAAGACATGGGCAGTTACCAGGTGCAGGCATTGTACTAGGCAGTGTACTAGGCACTCTAGGGACAGGCAGTCAATGAGGGAATGAGGGCACAGGCAAAAGTGACTGCTGCTTCCAGAAGAAGAGTCCTGGGTACTAGGGCACTGCATGAGGAAAGGAGCTGTCCTATACGGGAGGGCGTCAAAGAATACCTCCAGAGAATAGGCAATGAAACTCAACTCCAAAAAGAGTAGGAGTCAATACAGGGAAGAGAAGGTTCACGAGTGTTTCCGCAGAGGAATCAGCATGTGAAAAGACCTGAAGGGGAAGACAGCATGCCACATCCATGGGCATCAGCTTGTCCCTGATAGCTAGTCAAACTCCAAGGCTGTTGGAGTTTCAATCCTGGTTCCACCAGTTAAAAGTTGTGTGACCTTAAGCAAGGTATATAACGAGCTTTTCCCTTCCTCGGCTCCCTTGTCTGTAAAATGGGGATCAGTACAGGACCTTTACGCAGGCCATTCGGAAGGATCCAGAGAGCTGTCACACAGAAGCACATAACTGGTAAGTGTTAGCTATTACTATCAGTATTGCATATCTTATTTTGTACTCGGTTTCTAAGAAAATTTAAATACTGATTATTATCTTTTCTGCTGAGATCATATGGATATATTTTTTACTTTTATAAAGCAACTTATTGAGGTATAGTTTATAGATAAAACAATCATCCATTCTAAGAGTGCTGCTCAATAATTTTTAGCAAATGTTTTATGGTCAAGCAATCATCACCACTGATACAGTTTGGATATGTGTCCCCTCCAAATCTGACGTTGAACTTTGATTCCCAATGTTGGAAGTGGGGCCTGGCGGGAGCTGTCTGGGTCATGCAAGTGGAGACTTCATGAATGGCTTGGTGCCCGCCTCTAAGCAAAGAGTGAGTTCTCACTCTATTTGTTCACAGGAGAGTTGTTAAAAGGCCTGTACCCTCTCCCTCCTCTCTCTCGTTCCCTCTCTCTCCATAGGACATGCTGATCCTCCTTCCACTTCTGCCACGATTGGAAGCTTCCTGAGGCCTTGCATAGCCTGCACAACATGAGCCAAGTAGACCTCTTTTCTTTTCTTTCTGGTTTTTTTTTTTTTTTTTTTTTTTTTTTTGAGACAGAGTCTTGCTCTGTCGCCCAGGCTGGAGTGCAGTGGCGCGATCTCGGCTCACTGCAAGCCCCACCTCCCAGGTTCACGCCATTCTCCCACCTCAGCCTCCTGAATAGCTGGGACTACAGATGCCCGCCACCATGCCCGGCTAATTATTTGTATTTTTAGTAGAGAAGGAGTTTCACTGTGTTAGCCAGGATGGTCTCGATCTCCTGACCTTGTGATCTGCCAGTCTCAGCCTCCCAAAGCGTTGGGATTACAGGCGTGCGCCACCGCGCCCAGCCATAAACCTCTTTTCTTTATAAATAATTACCCAGCCTCCAGTGTTCCTTTATAGCAACACAAACAGACTAAGGCAACCACAATCCAGTTTTAGAAAATTTCCATCGCCCCAAGAAGTTTCCTCATGCATTTTTGCAGTCATTCTCTACTTTCACCCCCAGGCAAGTACTGATCTACTCTCTCTAAATATAGGTTTGCCTTTCTTATATAAATGGAATCATAGACTATGTAGTCTTTGGTGTCTGGCTTATTTCAATTAACATAATGTTCCTTGAGGTTCATCAATGTGGCTGCATTTACCTTCTGTGTATTGCCAAATAGTATTACATGGTACAGATAGGCCAAATTTTGTTTATTCATTCAACAGTGTATGAACACTGGGGTTGTTTTTAGTTTGGGGCTGTTTTGAATGCCCTGCACAGAATGCACAGAAGTTGTGTAGCATATATTTTCTTTCTTTCTTTTTTCCTTTTTTTTTTTTTTTTTAGATGGAGTCTCACTCTTGTTGCTCAGGCTGGAATGCAGTGGCGCAGTCTCAGCTCATTGCAACCTCTGCCTCCCAGGTTCAAATGATTCTCCTGCCTCAACCTCTCCAGTAGCTGGGATTACAGGCAGCTGCCACCACGCCCGACTAATTCTTGTATTTTTAGTAGAGACAGGGTTTCTCCATGTTGGCCAGGCTGGTCTCGAACTCCTGACCTCAAGTGATCCACCTGCCTTGGCCTCCCGAAGTGCTGGGATGGCCTATATTTTCATTTCCGTTGGGTAGATACTTAAGAGGTAGAATTGCTGGGCCATACGGTAACTCTATGTTTAAGTTCTTAAGAAACCTTTAAATAGTTTTGCAGAGTGTCTACCACTTTACATTCCCACCGGCAATGTATAAAGACTCCAATTTCTCCAAATGCTTCCTAATACTTCATATTGTCAATCTTCAAGGGAAATACTGATACAAAGACTGTGCCCATTTTTCAACTGGGTTGTGTCTTCTTATTATTGATTATAAGTGTTCTTTCTATATACCGGACAGATAGGTACTTTAAAAATATTTTCTCCCAGTTAGTGGGCTGTCTTTTCATTTTCTGAATGAAAAACACTTTGATTTGTGATTTTTTATTTTTTTATTTTATTTTTTATTTTTATTTTTTGCATCTCTCCGTTCTCTTGGGAGACTGTTTTTGACATCCCCTTTAATCTGAGCATGTACTATGCCTCATGAGCTCGGAAGCAGTCTGACAATACCTTATAATTTTTTGGTATTTTCTGTCAAGTTCAACACCATCTATTCCAGAACAAATCTAGATAGATCATTCTACAGCCAATTCCTCTGGCAAATGGATTCCACCATCTTCCCTTTGGAATTATATCATTGGCCTCTATTAATGAGGAAAGGCCAGCAAAATGTATCACTGTGTTTATTTTAAAGATGTTCTTGAGGACATTGTCATATGGCAAAGAACTCCTTTTCTAGGAGGATGTTGGCTGGTCTTGAAGACAGAAATGACTGCATTCCCTAAGCAATAGGTTTGACTGCCCTGTAGACACCACCACATAACAGTAAGTTTCTCCTTCTGGGAAACTGGCCCTCTGGCCCCCTTGGATGATAACCTGTGGATCACACATAATACATTGTGACGGACGTGGCATGTTCTAAATCCACTGCTCCACTCTGCCTCTTTTCCATCTGCTTCATGTTCATTTTATGAATGTATTCTATTGTGTTTGCACAAGAGTGATTTTAACTGGCTCTTGTCTACATTTGTCAACACTACCTCCCCCGCCCCAGGCTCCCCGTCCCCCACCCTTCTCAGCCTTAGTGTACAAAGCCCATGATCACAGCAGGACCCATCAGAGTGAACCCGGAAACGTGTGGAACCAACCTGAGCTCGTCCCTGGAACGGCTCTGGCTGCAGCTAGCAAAGGAGAAGCTTTTCCTTCCTTACAGCAGCAGCCAGCAGCATAAACCACCTGTCTTGGTATTGTAATGAAGTCGTGAACATAATGAAATTAACGATTTAAAATTGCAATCTTAACACTTGTCAATTCGAGAAAAGTAAAACAAGTAAGGAGAGAGAGAGGGACTGCATGGAGAAGAGAAGCTGCTTTGGAAACGGGAAGGGCTCTTTGAGGAGAAGGCATTTTAGTACCAATCTGAGTACCGAGAAGAAGAGGGCTTGGGGTGGATCATGAGCAGAGCGTGCTGAGCAGCTTAGACGCAAGGGCAAGGACCCTGGGTGGGCACAGACGTCATGCACTGGTGAGACGGCGGGTTGGAGCACAGGGCCTAAGCAGGAGGCCAGGGAGGTGGGCAGAGGGCAGACCGGGGAGGATGTGAAGGAGAACGCTCACATCAGTGAACTCTTCATTTTCTTTTTGTTTGTTGATTTTTGTTTTGTTATACAGACAGTATCTCTTTATGTTGCCCAGGCTGGTCTTGAACTCCTGGCCTCAGGCAATTCTCTTGCCTCAGCCTTCCAAAATGCTGGGATTACAGACATGAGCCACCATGCCTGCCCGTATCAGTGGGTTGTTTAAGGGAACAGAAGGTGTGGTTTTCTCTGGTTACTCTGGCTACTATGTAAGAAGCAGAGGAACCAGAAGAGCAGCAAGGAGGCAGGGAGAAGCATCCAGATGGAGATGCTGAAGCTGTGGGAAAGCAGGGGCGGGCAGGAGTGGTGTGGGGGGGGTTCAGTCCGTGCAGCTGTTGCAGGCAGCACACGACAGGATTCTCTGACGAACAAGGACGAGAGTGTGGGGAAGCCGAGAGCCCGTGACTCCAGAACCCTGTTGTGGACATTTTATATCTGCGATGCTGAAACCTCCAAGTGGTCATTTAGGATGTGAGTCTGGCCCTTGGGAGAAGTGACAGCTTGTATTACATGTCAGTGCTGTTGCAGTGTGCGGATGGCACTGGAAAGGCGAGGAGGTGGAGAGAAAGTGGAAGTTAGGACCCTGTGTCCAGGACTACCTCAGGAAGGTGGAGAGAAGATGCCCCTGAGGAGACCACAGCAAACGGCTGAGAGGCCAGAGCTGAGGCTGAGGAGATGCGCAGGGGAGCTTCAAGGAACCCCGTGGACTGGGAACCCCAAAGCCAGCCACAGGAGGCAGCACACTGGGCTGCAGGCTTCGGAAACTCCGCATCATGCTGGCTGCACAGGGAAAGCAGACGGAGGGGCGAGGTTGCTGGTCAGATGCAGCGTGCCACCACAGGGGAGTTCCAGGGTCAGGTAGGGGTAGAAGAAAGGACAGCTTTTTAAGAAGTGGGAGAATCAGACTCTGCTGGTTAAGGGGCCCATGAGGGCAAGGATGAGGAAAGGGTCAGGGTCCTCCTGACTCTGGTTTGGGCAATCGGGCGACGCTCAGCTCCTGAGAGTGGCTGAGGCAGGGTGCGGCAGTGGGAAAGGTGTCACAGGAGGCCGTGACGGTAGTGGAAGGGGCAGTGGTAGTCGGAGGACAGCCAAAGGAGCTTCCTCTTGATAACCTTTTTATTATTATTATTATTATTTTTTTTTTTTTTTGAGACGGAGTCTAGCTCTGTCGCCCAGGCTGGAGTGCAGTGGCTGGATCTCAGCTCACTGCAAGCTCCGCCTCCCGGGTTTATGCCATTCTCCTGCCTCAGCCTCCCAAGTAGCTGGGACTACAGGCGCCTGCCTCGTCGCTCAGCTAGTTTTTTGTATTTTTAGTAGAGACGGGGGTTTCACCGTGTTCGCCAGGATGGTCTCGATCTCCTGACCTCGTGATCTGCCCGTCTCAGCCTCCCAAAGTGCTGGGATTATAGGCTTGAGCCACTGCGCCTGGCCTCCTTTTTATTATTTTTTCATGGTGTGAGGCCCCCTGCTGAGAATGTGACGGGTAGAGAGAATGGTAGCAGAGGCAAAGGATGGACATGCAGAGAGTGGACGCACAGGAGAGAGGAGACCCAGGCCCGAAGGCAGAGGATGGACAGGCAGAGAGTGGATGCACAGGAGACAGGAGACCCAGGCCCGATGAGCAACACTGGCAGCTCAGTCGCCTGGTGCCATCAGTCATCTCTGAGTGCCCCGAAATGCAGTGCTGGGCTCAGGAGCAAGGAGAGAGGATGAGGCCACCAGGATGATCCAGCCTGGAGATCTGTAGGGCACAGGCTGGAAAAACGTCAGAGATACGCATCAAAAAGGCTCTCCAAGAGGGGCCAATAGGGTGGGAGGAATGAATGCTGTGGACAGGCAATGCTGGCACAGGAAGGAGTGAGAACTGGCGGCCGCAACATGCTGTTTCCATAAGATGTTGTGGGTGGGAGACAGCACGCTCCCTGTTTCCATCTGGGCACTGTTTGCATGAGCTTATGTGCAAGTGAGCATTCATCAGGCTGCACACTCCTGTGCCCGCTTCTGCCTCCTTACTGCAGGTGTGCTGTACCTCAGCAAACCACACGCCCTCGGGGAGGAGACGCAAGAAGGAAATGAAGCTGGCAGAGGAACCAGGGATCAGAGACGGCAGGTGGAGGCTGAGCGGCCACATGTTGTGTGCGTCCTAAGTGCCTTCCCCAGGCACATTTGCCATGGTGGGGCTGAGGTGACCACCGTGGCAGAGACTCTGACCCAGAAGGAAACTCTAACACGTGCCAGCAACGAGGACAATAATAAGGAGAATGTGTTTGTCATTGCATTCAAACACACGGAAAACAGCCGAGGAAGGTGTGCAGAATATTTAGACATCTGAGCTACAATTCACCTAGTTTCCCTAAGCCTCAGTTTCTTCCCTTGCAAAAAGAGCTTCGTAAGTGCCCCTGCACTGGGGTCGGTGTGAGGATGAAGTGAGATGATACACGGAAACTGCCTGACACAGTGCCTAAAATACAACAACGTCCCCATATACTACCATGAACCCCAAAAATCTGAGACAGGTTTCAGTTAATTTAGGAAGTTTATTTGCCAAGGTTGAGGCTGCACGTCCCTGACACCGTCTCGTGAGGTCCTGATGACATGTGTCCAAGGTGGTCAGAGCACAGTTTGATTTTATACATTCAAGGGAGACATGAGACATGAATCAACATATGTAAGATGAGCACTGGTTCGGTCTGGAAAGGCAGGACAACTCAGAGCAAAGGCAGGAAGACTGGAAGTCTTCTGTGAGGGTGAGGCTTCCAGGTCATAGGTAGATAAGAGACAAATGGCTGCATTCTTTTGAGTTTCTAACTAGCCTTTCCAAAGGAGGCAATCAGATATACTTTTATCTCAGTGAGCAGAGGGGCGACTCTGAATAGAATAGGAGGTGTGTTGGCCCTAAGCAGTTCCCAGTTTGCCTTTTTCCCTTTAGCTTAGGGATTTAGGGGTCCCAACTTTTCTTTTCCTTTCACACTCTCTATTATTATTTTCATGGTCACTGTTAGCAGTTCTTAAAGGTGCATGGCAAATCACTCAGGACTGTCTCAGGGAACAGGAGGAGTTCAAGAAATAGGAGTGAAAGACAAATCTGAAGTCTGCGGAGAACACCAAGTTCTCACAGGACACACCAAAAACAGAGAAACACAACCATCCCCTGCCTCAAGGGGAGATAAAGCACATCCCAAAAAGCCACGTGCAAAAAAAAAAAATTACAAAGCCACATGGCAGTCAGGCACAAAAAACAAGGTGCCAGGTAAATACATCCGTGCTGAGGGCACGCAGACAAGAAGGCAAAAGAGGTTCACGGGCAGCTCCTGGAGGACCTGGCGGGTCTGAGCTTGAAGCAGTAGGCAGGAGTGAGCAAGGAGAGAGCCTTCCTCACAAGGACCAGCGAGCTTTGCTAACCATCAAGGCCTTGGAACTAGGCAGGAACACACATGGGAGACTCCGGCTGGTGACTGAAGAGGTCAGAAAAATCTGAGAATCAGCAGAAAAACCAAGTATTCGAAGCTACCATTTCCAGCCAGCAAAGCTAACTTTGGGTCTGGAGGGTCCTCAGAAGCCTCTCTAAGAACTGAGCAGGAAACAGAGCAACAGATATGATGGTGACAGAGAATTTTTCCCTGCAGCTGTGTGTGGGATGTGCTACATCCCAGAAGAGAGAGGAGAGAAAACCCACACGATGTAATAAGACTTGCACAAAAATGCCACATTATGACAATAAGTCCTTAAGCACCAAGGCAGGGACGAGAAGGACATGACTTAGCATTTGGTAATTATGTTGAACAAATTATGAAATAATAACTATTTATAAACTGATTCTCTTACTAGTCCTGAGCACAGAGAATATGTTTTCAGACAAAAATAATAGATAATGAAATGCTAGAAAATGTTGCTAAGGTGCATGGGGTTGGTTGCCTTGTGATGTGTAATATACTAATGACAGGCAGATTACTCTGATGCATCCAATGCCTGAATCATCAGTTGCCTTGTGTGCAAAATCCATTCTTTTGTTAGTAAACTATTAAAAACATCCATGGTCTGGCATTTATGGGCCTTCTTTATTGCAACTCATTTATAATGTATAGAATGTGACCTCAACATTCCATAGATTGCTCTAAAATTTCCAGACTTGCTACATCTTCCAAACACCGAAAGCAAAATACACAGAGAACAAGCCACGGTGAGAACACACACTGTTGTGAACTCAGCGCTGGTTTGCAATTAGAATGGAAAGCTGAGCCATGCAGGAATTCGCCACACCTTCTAAAGCAAGTGCATCCAACTCAAACTATACATGAGCTGATCAATATCCTGACTCAAGGGAAAGAAACAGGAAAGTCTCATCTTCAAAATGTAAGACTGTATTGATTTTTTTTTCTCCTACAGGCTCAGAGGGTACAAACTGCAAAACAGCTCTCAGCAACTGAATGCTAGATGCTGATCCTCTTCCCACTGAACGTGGCTGTGTGTGTGATGGGTGTGTGCTAGGAGTGGAGGTGGAAGCACATCCAGCAAAGAGGTAGGATAATGCTCCCAATGTGGCTGATGATGCTGCATTCATATTTACAGAGAACCACAGGCTCCTAAAACCCCTACCTCAGCCCTTTGGTGTCATACCACATCACATCCAAGTCACTCAGAGGTAAGACCTCCCCTCTGTATTTCACCATCCAGTACCTAACCCATCCTCACAATTGCCATAAAGAAATGATGTCACGGGGGGTTTAAACAATGTGTGCAAGTTCCCCAAACAGGTCAAATCCATAAACCATCTTCACCAGCTTCTCACAGCCTGCCTCACATCAACTTGCGAATCCCACTTACATCTCCTTAGAGGCCTCCTGTGGGTTCTCACTGCCATCAGCAAGTCTCTTCTATTTCTTTAAGAATCATCCAATTATTTTTATCACCAACTCCCTTTCTCTTTCACAGTCCATCCAGCTCACATGGCATATATCCAGTGACAGCCCAGCTCTAAGGACCTCTACCAAATGACAGCCCAGCTCTGATGACATCCACCCAACCACAGCCCAGCTCTGAGGACCTCCACCCAATGACAGCCCAGCTCTGAGGACCTCCACCCAATGACAGCCCAGCTCTGAGGACCTCCACCCAATGACAGCCCAGCTCTGAAGACCTCCACCCAATGACAGCCCAGCTCTGGGGACATCCACCCAATGACAAACAGCCCAGCTCTTGGGCCCTCCACCCAATGACAGTCCAGCTCTGGGGACCTCCACCCGATGATAGCCCAGCTCTGGGGACATCCACCCAATGACAAACAGCCCAGCTCTGGGGACCTCCACCCAATGACAGCCCAGCTCTGAGGACCTCCACCCAATAAAAATCCAGCTCTGGGGACATCCATTCAGTGACAGCCCAGCTCTGAGGACCTCCACCCTATGACAGCCCATCTCTGGGGACCTCCACCCAATGACAGCCCAGCTCTGAAGACATCCACCCTATGACAGCTCAGCTCTGGGGACCTCCACCCTATGACAGCCCAGCTTTGGAGACCTCCACCCTATGACAGCCCAGCTCTGGGGACATCCATCCAATGACAGCCCAGCTCTAATATCCACCCAACAACAGCCCAGCTCTAATGACACTGCTTTCCAGCTCTGAAGCTCCCAGGGACTGGATAATGTGGGCCATGTGTAAAGCTAAGACCACATATCCTAGCACTTAGATTACTTACCCATCACCAAAACAGTAACATGCTGTGGGTTCCAGGGAAGATGCTACCCTGAATTCTCCCCTTGTCCAAATTATGCCTACTCAAAAAGGCTCATCCAGAACTAGAACTCCACATTTTTTAAAGACAGCCCTTCAGATCTGATAATTGAATGGGATCTCTCTCTCCTCCTGGCTCCCTCCCTCACGCATCACATGTAATGCTTCATGCTTCTCTTGGGTGTACTGATTTTGTTTTCCCTTGCTCCATATTTTTCTTCTCTGCGACTAGAACAGACACCTCTTTATAAGCTGAGCTGGATCTTCGTCTTGTCAGTCTGGTATTTGGCGTTAACCAACAGAACTCAACAGATATTTACTGGATAGCTGTGACAAATCCAAGCATTCCAAAGACATTTGCCTCTTAGGCCAAGGGTAGAGATCCCTTGATCCTTGTAAATGATATTATCCTCTGTTCATCATTTTAAAGGCAGAAGAGTTCTCACTTCTGCATAGCCCAAGTATTTCCACAATCAATTTAAGTTTATCTCCCATTCTGTCTCATTCTTTCTCTTTTGCCCACTTTGGCAAAGTAAAACAACCAAAAAAAAAAATGTCATATAATAACCTATCTGTAGCAGCATTGTGTTTAGTGTTCTTTTCTGGGAGCTGTTGGTCCTACCCACACCTGAAAAACAAAAAAGAAACTTCCCCAAAGGCCTAGTCAAAGACCAGAATTGGCAAACGACAACTTGTGCAATTTAATAGCTTATTTCTATTAATACTTATAAAGAATCCATACTAACACTGCAAAACATTTTGCATACAATCTTGAGATTAATATGATGCTCAGTGTGGCTTTTTTTCTTATTGGTACTCTCCTCTATTCCCCAGCTGATCCAGATAATCCACATTTCCTCCTTAGCAGCCAGCTTTGGATGGCTGTGGCTGTCTCAGATATTCAGAACACCACCCACCATCCATCATCCTCCACAAGGTGGCCAGAATGATTCTTCGAACGTGCCAACTTAATCCTGTTACTCCTGAAGCTGTACACCTCAGTGCTTCCACACTGCTGAACTGTGGCCCTCCTGGGCTCAGCTCACAAGCCTGACGTGATCAGATCCAACCCCTCTTCAGCCTGCCTCTCCCCACACTCGCTGCTGACCTGCTGTGGGGCCACTTCACCCTCTGGTGGCCTGGACGAGCTCTTCCTCTGCTGCAATGCCTCCTCCACTGCCCTTCCCCAGGCCCCTCTGTGCATCTCCTCGTGGTCCCCACTACCACCTGGCAAGTGGTGCTTCCTACAGGCTGCCTACATGCACCACACTGACCTCTGGGCGCGCACATGCACATCGGTCTGAATTGTAATTATTTCTGCCATGTCCACAACAGCACAGCAAGCTCCTGGTCTTAGATCTGCATGCGAAGCATTTGGCACAGCGCGAGGCACACGACAGGTGCTCGTGAGTGTTTGCTGCACAGATGTGGGACCCACTAAAGAGGGAAGGAACGACGCTGCTCAGTACGGACCGTTCCAGGACTCCGCACACACACTGACAGGTGTGCCTTTCTTTCCAGGAACTCAGGTTGGCACTCTCCACGAATGGAATGTGCTGGTTTCAATTTCACACTTCAAATCAGGCATAAAATCATTATATGAAAATCCATGGCACAATGATTCAAACAATTGTCGATCGTTCCTAAAACTGTTCTTATTCAAATTTTATTCACACTTTAATAGGCTCAATTTTGCAATATCCATGGGTAACAGCTAAGTTTTAAATATTCAGCTTTGAATGACTGACAGCACTACTTAGCAGATATTTATCATCATTCCAGCACAGTGTTTTAAAATGCCTCGAGGTGTGAACACATTGATCCCTGCATTGTAGCTGTATTGACCACTGTTTCTGTCGTGAAACAGGTCAGATCATCAGTTTGGACACAGCTATGCTAAGAATGGTCAGCTCTGAATATTTACTTCACAAGCCAGTTCAAGAAACCAGGACAACAAGAAAAAGACGAGAAAGAGTTAAATCCAAAAATTCACCCAGTAACTGATATCATAACCCCAAACTGGCAATTCCCAAACCTGACTGGTCATTAGAACCTGTCTTACCTGTCACTTCTATCAGCTGCTGTCAGTCATCATTTTTCTCCTGGCTCTCTGATCCCTGGCTCAATCGCACAGCATTGTAGAACTTAGTGTCTGAAATATCCATGTGACGAAGACTCAAAGGGGCTGTGACGTAGGAAGATGAGATTGGGGCAAGCAGGCATCATTTCAGGGTATCCAGGGACCCAGACAGTCAGGTTTTTACAAATTGGCAGTTGTACAATCTCTTCCCCGCTCCCCACCGAAAGGAATTAGATTTTACTTAGACCACAAATATCTTCTCTTAGGAATACCAAGAGTTCTCTGATTCATGAGCTGTTACATTCTTTCTCTTTAAATCTTCTTTATATATGTACAGGGCCTTTACATATATGCAATCCCTGAGGATTTTCTAGCTACTTCAAAAGGGAGGAAGATTCCTCAAAAGGGAACCCAGAATCGAGGTTGAAGGATGAACTGCTGAGCAACAGAAACACCTTACTTCTGCAACATGGAGCCTATATTCTAGTGAAGTGCATTATGCGGATATTCCCAAGATTCTGTTTATTTTATCAGAATGTGTTAAAAAAAAAAGTTAATATTATCATTGTCCCAAAAATAAGGCACTCAAAGGGGACGCAAACAAGATCCTGCGGGGGGTGTGTAGGGGGAGAACGCTCCAACACTTCAAATGTCAGTAAATACTTCATTCTGCAAGGCGTTCACTCTCCTCCATCCACCCAGGGATCCCGACCAGCTCTCCTGAGGGGACCTGAAAATACGTTGCTGCTCCGGCTGTGGGAATGCAGGCAGTGCTGCTAGGTGCAGTAGGTAGGGACAGAGAAGCTGAACCTCCTTTAAGAGTCCAGAATATGCCACCCCAAAATACGCTTCTTTGGCATAATGATAATTTTAAGCTGGTAATTTTGAGAAACTGCAGGCAAGAGAAGCTCTGAAAACAGAGTAGAAGTGGCCCTTTGGAAGGCGAACTTGCATCTAAGAAGGAAATCTCCATTTGGAAGGGTGTCTCCCTGTGGGTACCAGGAAGAGGAGGACTCTAAATCACTCATCAACGGAGAGGCACCCGCTGAAATCTGCATAACAAGGCTTATTCTTGCTTCTCCCCGTCACCTCCCCAAGCCAGGCCTCCCCACTCCCTTCTTTCAGCAGAGGATGAAAGTTAAGCCTGAATTCAAAGCCACCTCTTTGAGATGTACTCATTTCTCTGGGTATCTCCCAGCTGCACACGGGCACGCATTAATCTTCTGCTTGTTTTTCTCTTGTTGATCTGTCTTTTGTTACAGAGCTCTGTCTCAACTAAGAACTATAAAGGGTAAAAGGGGAAGAGCCTGCACCACAAAATATAGAGCCCACCTCAAATGTCCACAGTGCTCCCTGACAGGCATCATAAATCTGATGAGACAGGGCTCCCTGGTGAGTCAGTGGAGACACCAAGAAAGAGCCAGGACCAGCAGATTTTAGCTGCACCTTCACTGCTCCCAGAGGATGTAGTGGCATCTGAGAACATCAAAGAAAGACCAGCGTCCATAATAGTTCAATTAAAGCTTCCCGATGTGGTCACAGGTTACTTTTCTAACTGTAGCTCCACACCAAGCTCAGTTTTCCATCTACTCAATATTGCTGAGAAAAAAGTTTTACATTCTTTAAATTGAAATGCAATCCATTTTTTTAATGAGCCCCCAGTATATGCAGGTTCCATGCAATAAATCTTGGCTTACCTCACCTAATTTACTTTTTTTCTCTTTGCTCAGATACAGTTTGCCCCATCTAGGTCCTCACCAAGGGTGGCTCATTACAACAATCTGGAGAGCTTCAGCTGGGCTGGGGTGCAGCATGGGTTATCAGGATTCATTCTAAGATGGTTTCAGGAATTGCCAAACTATCTCACGAAAGGGAGACCTGAGCACCACACCACCAGGATCTCTGGATGGCTGTTTGGGTTGCTTGTGTATAAAAGAGAGAATGTGAGAATGCAGGACTAAACCATCTCACAAACACTGAGGCCCTCCAGTTGGTTATTCTTCTGGGCCAATTAGGGTCTTGGTGACATAGGCACTCAGATGGAAAACAAACCACATGACATGCTGTGACCATCAAAACTGGCTTCTCACCTTCATTTCTTCTTGGTGGCTGCAGTTGAAGGGGGAAATTCTAAGGCAATTTATTCACTGAGCTTTACATTAATATTCAGTCCTCGTAATCTGACAGAATTTCAAGCTTGGCAGCATCCTCGTCTTTAAGTATCTTCTTGGCAACACTTTTGATTTTACAGATAGGGAAACCAAGGCCCAAGGCAAAGACATTCATTCAGGAATACCATGGCTGGCCCGGGAAGCAGTCATAGAAATCAGGGTTTTCTGACTCCTCCCATGACGCTCTTTCTGTTCCTTCAGATGTGAGTCACTGGATCTGAGGGCTGGGCATCCTTGTTCTGGCTCCCCGTGCCCTAGCCAGCCCTGCTCTCCCTTTGGGTGCCTCTGCTCAGCTGCAACTGTGACTGCCTCTCCCTGCCCACTGCTTTGCCTCAGGGACCTACCAGCTTCACACTACGTTACATTGTATCATTCATTTCCAGGAGGGTGACTTCATGTTAATAATAATACAAAAGCGCTCAACCTTAAGACATTTAGAGTAGCTTCCAAAATGTCACTCAAAAGGGTCTCTTTTCTTCCACTGAGAAGATTCCAAGTTCTGCAATCATGGTAAGCACATTAATAAAGGGGTAGAGGGTAGAGGTCCTGAAGTTTACACAAATCAGAGGAAAAAACTTCATAGAAACATTCCACTCAATTTGCAGAAGATATCTGTCAAACTAATTTTATCATTAGAGTCTTTACAAGGGCACTATATAAAATTATGTGTGCTTTGAACAAGTTATACACATCTTTTAACTTTTCCTATGTGAAAATAATTTGAGTCTTTTGAATGTTGTATTCTGCTTAGTTGAAGGCATTCTTTCTAATTCCACATCCTGGTAAGTGTGGAACTATCTTGGAATATAACTCCTCCCTACCTAGGGTAGTTATTTTCACACTAAGAAATCCTACATTTTGGCATTCATCAGCTATAATTTTGCAAAGAATGAGCTACCCACATTTAATTTAAGCAAATAATTATCTTCACAAATATGAAGATAGAATGTGCCTGTGCCTGCAGACACAGAGTTGAGCACTCATGGGTGGGAACTGCAGCCTCTGGAGGGGACATACCTGGCCTCCCGGCCATGGTCATCGTCCCGATGAATTCTCCTAGAAGTTCTAGTTCACCGACTGTCAGTTGGAAACCTGTATGATTTAACTCAGAAAATCATATAGGTCACCAGGAACGTGAAGAATACACAGGTAAACAGAAATGCTTGTTTTGTGAATGAGGATATCACTGCCTACAACATCTCTCTTTGATTATCCATGAGGCAAACCAAGCCCACGATTCCTATGCGCCATTGTTTTTTCACAAAGAAAAACGTATCAGACATGTGATGTAAAACAACTGCACCAGTGTTCCCTGAGTTCCTTTTCTGTGAGAAAAAAAAGGTCATAAACAAGAATGGTAATTGGTTAGCCCCCAGGAACGGGCACATTCCTGAGCATCTCACAATTTGGGCAGATTCCTTTCTGGTGTTGTTTCCCACATTTCATTGGCTGCTACAATCCGTGTGTACCTCACTCTGCTCTCCTGGTTCAGCCAAGCTTTTCATCTTCATTTCTTGTTACTTATGCAGAGCTCTTCACCCACAACACCCTTCTGCCAGGGAACATTCTGTCCATCTTCTAGAAATGTCACTTGTTCCGAAACCCTTCTTTTCTCCTCCATGTAACAGAAATCTAACAGTATCAGTGGATCCTCTCTCCTCCTGGGCCATCACAGCTGAGAAATAAAAATGAAACCCTAAAACCCCCAACCAACTGAATGTACCCCCTCTTGGCCAAGGGTCCCCTAGAGAAATTGTGGAAGCTGAGTTCTTGGCCATTATGAGATGCAAGGTCAGAAATGGCTCATGATACACCCTTTCCCTTGCTAAGCACCTTTCTTCCCAGGGGCTAAACAGAAACCAGCCCTTCTGAAAGTCTCCAGCACTGACAGCAACCAACTGCCTGAGGCTGCCTCTCCCTCGTACAATTTCAGCAAAACAACCAACCAGCATTCTTTCCTGACAAAGACCACCAACCATGGAGTGGTTGGGGCCAGTCTGCAGCAGGTGTACAGTGAGGGGAACTGCATCCTCTGCTTCACCTTTTGATGTCAGAGGGCTGAAAACTCCCCTGGGATGATGATAACACACCGATTGTTGAACATAGGTCCCATGGAGAGGCATGAGGCTAACTGCATATGTGCACAGTTCTCTTTTCTTCTTTTGTAAATATTAATGACTCCTCCTACAGTGTATTAAATATGCATATTCAGCCATCCCAGTCTGCATAAATTCCTGCTCCCTTTGCCCCTCCCTCAAAGTGTTTGTTTCCAGCTTCTGATGGGAGGCTACACTTCCCAGCCTGTCAGAATGGCCATGCAGGCTGCAACCCTTTATAAGAAATAAAGCTCTCCTTTCCAAATGTATGCCCCTTGACATTCTTCAGTTGACAGAGCCCATGGAGCTCACAATACACTTGTGAATGTTGCCCAAGACTTGTCAAAGCAATTGGTATAGTGTCACTTTCTTGAAGACAGATGCCATTTCTAATTAACTGCTGTCCTTCCGTCACAGTGCCCCTCCTTGTACCTAGTGCATTCAACAGGTATCTGTAGAATGAATTGGTTCTTAGGAAATGGTGCCCTATCCCTCAAACACACACACAGAAGTCTGGATTTTCATAGGCTTGTGAGGAGTTTCAACTGACTGAATATTCTTCCAGGAAGGTACTAAGCAGCTATAACTTCAGCTGTCTTTTCAGGCTGATGCACAGTCTTAAAGTAAGTTTATAATTCCACCATCCCTCCCCAGAAGCTGTCCCCTCCACCTTCCGCTCCTCAGAGGCACATGACCTAAGAAGGCTGAGGAGGACTGTGGTGCCCTTATTGATCCATCCACTGCCTGCCACCTCTCCATCATCCTCCACACACCACACTGGACAAAAGCACCAATGTTACTTGCTATGAACCTTGACTCATAGCAAGTAACTGGCAATGATGCTTACATGCAAATTACTTCTAAATTCTTTAATTCTTAATTCTGTATTTTGAAATGATTTCAAACTTTTGAAAATGTTGCAAACCTAGAACAAGTTGACTATCCCTTATTCAAAATGCTTGGGACCATAAGTGTTTCAGATTTGGAGTTTTTTCGTATTTGAGGATATCTGCAAATATATAATGAGATATCCTGGAGATGGGACCCCAAGCCTAAACACGAAATTCATTTATGTTTCATATACAACTTAGACACATAGCCTGAAGGCCACTTTGTATAATGTTTTTAATAATTTTGTCCATGAAACAAAGTTTGCATACGCTGAACCATCAAAAATCAAAGGTGTCACTATCCCAGCCACCCATGTAGACAGGACAATCTGTGGTTGTTCGGCATCAGCATCAAAAAACAGAATGAGTAGTGCTCATGAGTCTTGGTCCCGTGCGGGAGCCTGCTTTGGCGCGTCCAGCCCGCACGTGTGTCATTTTACTCCTCACTGCGGGTGTGCTAGTATGGGTGAATCTGGGTGTGCGGCGCATGCACAGAAAAGACATATCACAGTTGGAGGGAGCTGGGAGGGTCACTTTTTCCCTTGGGGGATACTGAATGAACTGTATGTTGTGCGCCTGCATTTTGACTGCGACCCATCACAGGAGGTCAGATGTGAAATTTTCCGCTGGTTGGTATCATGTCAGCACTAAAAATGTTTCAGATTTTGGAACATTTCAAATTTTGGATTTTGGGATTAAGGATGCTCAACCTGTGTAAAGATTTCCCATACACCATTAGTCTAGCTTCTTCAAATGTTAACATCTTACATAACTGCAGTAAAAGGACCAAAACTAGGACATCAACGATGGCCTCATATTAACTAATTCACAAGTCTTATTCGAATGTCACTGATAGTTCCACATTAGTCCCTTTCTGGACCACGTTCCAAACAAGGATGCATACTGCATTTAGCAGTCTTCTTGAAGCTTGGACACTCCCTCAGTCTATCTTTGTCTTTCATGATCTTAACACTATTGAGGACTTCTAACAAGGTATCCTACAGAATGTCTGCACTTTAGGATAGCCTGATGTTTCCTCATGACTCAATTCAAGTTACGTATTTTTGGCAAATATGTCACAGTGGTGATGCTGTGCCCTTCTTGGTGATCATACAAGTAGGGACACAATGTCTCTTTGTGCCACTGTCAGCAAGGTTAACTTTTACCACTTGGTCAAGCTGGTATCTGCTGGGTTTTTACACTGCAAAGTCACTATTTTGCTTCTCCTTTCGCAATGAAGAGGCATCATGTGGGGAGATATCTTGAGATTGTACAAATATTTTATTTCTAATTAAAATTTCACACCTGGGAGTGGTGGCTCACACCTGTAGTCCCAGCACTTTGGGAGGCCGAGGCGGGTGGATCATGAGGTCAGGAGTTCGAGACCAGCCTGATCAACATGGTGAAACCTCGTCTCTGCTAAAGATACAAATATTAGCTGGGTGTGGTCACACGCGCATGTAATCCCAGCTACTAGGGAGGTTGAGGCAGGAGAAATGCTTGAACCTGGGAGGTGGAGGTTGCAGTGAGTTGAGATCATGCCACTGTACTCCAGCCTGGACGACAGAGCAAGACTCCATCTCAGGAAAAAAAAAAAAAAAAAATCACTCACCAGTTTTAGCAAGTACTAGTGACTCTCACCTGAAATTTTGGTTATTATGATTCCCATCAAATGATGACTTTCTAATTCCATCATCCTCTACAGTAAGGAAGAGACGACCCTCCTTCCTTATTTACTTATTACGTATTTATCTATTTAATTATGTATTTGTATCAGTGTGGACTCACAGTTTATTCTATGGGATACTTTTGTTCTATAGGTTTTAGTACAAAATGAAGTCATTATTTTGTTGCTCAAATTGTCCCATATTTGGCCATCAGGAGACCTTTCAACTCTGTTCTATGCTCTTTCAATGGACTCCCAACATTTCTAAGCACTTTCTTACTTTCTGATACTAAAGGATTTCCTAAGCTTACCTAGCACTTTCCCTACCCCAGCCTTGAAATCAGGGATTGCTCCTAGAAGCCCTGATTCATTTTATTGGAGGATATTAGAAACCAAGATCAGGAAGCCAGGTGTGCTCATTACTGCTCAAATAACACGCCGTAGCCGGAGCTGGGACCCCCGAGTCCATTTACACACAGCCACATCCACTTCTCTCTCTCTCTCTGCATGTATATCATAACCTCATGTGTTCACACCAATACCACTGATTCCAACTCAACATCACAAGGTTCATATGAGCCTTACTTATTTCCTTGTTTATCACTCTTTTCTTAGACAAGGAGAAACTTGCTTTTATTATTGAATACACTCACTTATTTACTCACATCTAGAATACAGATAATTTCAGAAACTCTATCACATACCCCTGTGAGAAACTAAAATCCTTACTAACTAGAATACAATACTTGAGAGGAGCTGTTATTCCCTTCTAGTCAATGGCCAAAAGACGGTTTTACAAAGTTACCGACATTGATTCTTGATTCTCCCATCCCAGCCCATCCAGATATACTACATCTAAAGGTAACATTTAAACCGGAAGGCAAGACATTCCTCCAGGGGAACAACTGAGGGATTCTCTGTCATATGGCTTATGATACCTCGCTTTACGAGGTGAGGCTCACAACTGTATCAATGAGACCAAAACCCCAAACACCATCAAATTTTAAATCTTCCCTCTGTAACAGCACTAGATAGGGGAAACAAATGACCAAAGTGTCCCCTCCATGCAGGCATATGGAGACTCCGTCATCTACAGCACCTGCCCTCCACGGTTGGCCTAGGACTGCCCCACTCCAGCACGCACAGAGTCTTTATGGAAAATAAAGACTGTGTGCCGGAGTGGAGGCAGTGACTCTAACGACACACATCACTTCTGCTGAAATTCAAGCCCAAGGTCTCACCTAACTACAACAGAGACTGGGAAGGGTGGGCTGGCTCCAGGCCCAAGGGAGAAGACACCATGGATGAGGTGAGCTGGCCACAGGACACACGCTGCCAACACAGAACATTCATAATGGAGAGATACACTTAAAAGTGCCTTTTCAAAAAGCTCTGATAGTGGTATTCTATGCAGTCACCATTAACGTATTTCATCTTTCATGACATATTTGTTCTAGGACTCTTCTCGGACTTTCAAACTCAAAGGACTCTCATGTTGTTACCTGTATGTTATTTTCCAAAAGATCTCTGGTCTTCTCTAGATATTTCAGCTCATATACCAGCAGCTGGCTTTTATTTCATCCCTTATATAGGCAAGGCAAGGCTTTGTGCTAAGCAATTTAAATGCATATGGTTACATAAATTTGTTCACACAACACTAAAATGCGCAATGAAAATGTAGCTTCCTGATGCAATTTTCCTCAAGAAGGTCCTGGTTTTGGTGGTATAACAGAAACACCCCTATACTGAGTAAACATGAGTCAAGTCTGACTTAGTAACTTGTAAAATAGATACTTCAACTGTGTTAAAAATACATGTATCATTCAGATCCGCTTGCTTTCCCCCATGCCTCTGCAAGTTGGTGTCTGCTGATCTTGCATCAGGAAAGAGGTCTGGGCAAGGGGCCGGGGGCCTCTGGGTTCTCAGTGGTCCTGGCTGCACGGTGTATTCAGACTGCTCAGCTCCCCGCCCTGGAGACCACTGAGCAGCACTGCCTCCGACTGGCCCTCGGGAGCAACATGTAGGTGACAAGCTTAGAACTTTAGTCTGGCAGACCGGTCCGCCATCCTTCCCCAGAAGCTGTCCCCTCCACCTTCCACTCCTCAGAGGCTCATGAACCCAACAAGGCTGGGGAGGACGGTGGTGCCCTTATCCATCTATTCACTGACTGCCCCCTCTCCATCATCCTCCGCACAGTACACTGGACAAAAGCGCCAAGCTAATGGCTAGCCTTTTAGAAGGCCTGCAGACTTTGCACACAACCCCTGCAGAAGCAGCCTTTAAGTTAATCTGGGTGTTTCTAAAGCCTCCATGGATCAGGCCCCCAAATTCTCTGTGGATGTGGAAGGTGGGGAACAAAATCTCACTTCTCCCTATAACCCTTTGAGTCAAAAATAGATCATTCATGCTTTCCTTTTTCAGGGCAGAAAGGTTCATACCGTCTGTTCCCTGTGCCCCCAGCAGCCTCCTTCACTTCCTCCAGGTGCATGCTCAGATTCCACCCAAGCAGCAGAGCCTTCCCTGATGACCACCGGCCCTACACTCCCTACCTGCCAGGCTCTGCCATGCCCAGCAGCACGTGGTACCATCCAACACAACAGATGTTTACTGGCATGTTTGTTTGTAGTCTGTCTCTCTACAGAACACCTGCTCCAGCATGGCAGAGGCTTCCTTCTATTCCCTGACGTAACTTCAGTACCTGGAACCTCAGTACCTAGAACCTCAGTACCTAGAACCAAGTTAGGTGCATAAGAGGTATGCACTCAATATTGTCAAATGAATGCTGAACACATCAATGGCCTGGCCATGTCAGGCAGAAGCAGTAACGTCTCTATACTTATAGGAAGAACACCAATATAGACAAAAGAAATTTAGAAGAAACCTGGCTTTCAAATATTCTAAATTCCTAAGACACCTAGCAAATATTTGTGTTTACAGTTCAAGTAGAGAAAATGTATCATTCTTCTGTTGGTTATATCCCATTTCCTGAAGCCCTGTTGCCCCTGGATTAATTGATAAGACCAGGGCAATGAGACCTACAGGACGGAACGACAGTTTCCCGGTGCACAGGCACCTCCTCCTGCCCTGCGGATGAACGCGGCCACATCCCACTGTGGAGGGAAAGAAGAGGAGCTGAAGAGGTCAGAGCCTTCAGCCCAGGGCCACAGAGCGAAAGGCCAGGATGGTGCTGGGTCCTTAGGACCATAATTTCTCCTTTACATTTTAAAGTCATTTTACCATTTTGGATTGTTCTCTAGGTTTGGTACATATATTAACGAATTACCTAATGAAAAGCAGTGTAATAGAGAAGATCAGAACGAAAGTCGGCGCCAGATGTCCAAGCTGAAATCCTCCATCTATTTTTTGCTGGTTATGCCATATCGCACGAACTGCTCAATCCAAATACACTTCAGTTTCCTCATATGTGAAACAGGGTTAAGAGTGAATACTTTCCTCATGGGAGCATTGTAAGCAGCAAATGAACTCACACATAGGCAGCCCTTATAATAGAAGCTAACAGGTTACTTTTATCAAGCAATAATGAATACAATTGGGGTTCAACATTTCACCTCACAGGTGTGGGCTTTTCAGCCACTGCTGCAAAGTCTTATTTTCAGCAACACCAGTATTAATGACGCAGGCTCTGTCACTCGCTCTCTCTATTAATCTTTTCAACAAATCAACGACTATTTTCATACAAAGATTATAATTGACATTGATCTCAGAGTTCTGTTTTAAAAATGAGATCATTTTATAGAACACATGTGACCTATTAAATAAAATAATGAAAGAAATCACCAAACAACAGTATAACAAAAATAAACATCATGAAGAAAACCAGCAGACATACATACTTACTACAATGGGCATTTTAACTGACATTTTCAAAAGACTGCTTCCCATCAGGGAGGCAGCTACTTTTCATTGTATACAATTCTTGCCAGAATCAGATCCTTGTCGAATTCTTGAGTTGAGTAAAACCTTTTTGAGGTTTTGCCAGCTCCACGGACCTCACTTTGGAGTCCACGCAGAGGCTGCACCTCAGTGGTTCTTTCTGGTACCCACATGGAAAATAGAGTAGACACACACCCACACAGATACGCCAGTGGGGGATGCAGGCCAGCAGGAGACCTATTTTTGCTCCCTCCTTTAAATTTCAGCTCAACCAGGAGACTGGGGTTTATAAGATAATGGCCTTCCCTCCCTGCCATATTCGTATTCTCACACTCTGCATTTTTATTTCTGCATGTAATGTTGCACACACTGATACTAACTGCAAACGGTTTATGCCAAAATTTAGTAAATAAACAAACACAGCAGAGATGCACAGAAGAGTTGTGAACAGGAAAAAGGAGACCCTGCATACCATTTAGCGGTGTTTTTAAAAAGATAACAAAACAACCTTTGCCTCTTCAACAAGGTAAATGTGGCTAAAAATGAAGATTTAATGATATTTGGGTATCGATTATGTTTATTTCCTGGTAACAAAGTCGATATAAAATTTGGTTAGACAAGACCAACTTCTCACAGATCAACTGACAAAAGGCAGATAGATGGACAGAAGGACAGGCGGACGGATGGACAGATGGGTGGATGGACGGATAGATGATGGATGGATGAATGGAAGGATGGATGGATGGATGGATGGATGGATGGATTAATGGATGGATGGATGGAGGGAGGGACGGATGGATGAGCAGATGGCGAGATAGCTAAATAGCACATCTATGAGTCACACGTCTTATAATCCAATTACCACTATGATTATTCATTAACACAAAGACTTCCATCATGTTTAAAGATTCTTAAAAAACAGAAGTTACCTAATAGTAAACGCCATACATGGGCAGGGAACAACATTTTGGGAGGCAGAGATGGGAAAACTGCTTGAGGCCAGGATTTCAAGACCAGCCTGAGCAACACAGTGAGACTCCTTTCTAACAAAAAAAAAATTTTTTTTTGTTTGTTTGTGTTTTGAGATCGAGTCTTGCTCTGTTGCCAGGCTGGAGTGCAGTAGTGCGATCTTGGCTCACAGCAACCTCCACCTCCCGGGTTCAAGCAATTCCCCTGCCTCAGCCTCCTGAGTAGCTGAGACAACAGGCACATGCCACCATGGCTGGCTGTAATCTTGGCACTTTAGGAGGCCGAGGCAGGTGGATCACAAGATCAGGAAATCGAGACCATCCTGGCCAACGTGATGAAACCCTGTCTCTACTAAAATACAATGTTTTTTTTAATTAGCTGGGAGAGGTGGTATTGTGCCTGTCATCCCTGCTACTCTGGAGGCTAAGAGAGGAGGATTGCCTGAGCCCAGGAGTTGGAGGCTTCACTGAGCTATGATTGTGCCACTGCACTCCAGCCTGAGTGACAGAGTAAGACCCTGTCTCTAATAGAAAAAAAAAAGCCATATATGAAAAACTCACAGTGAACATCACACTCAATGCTGAAAAAATTGAATTTTTCTTCTAAGATCAGGAATGAGGCAAGAGGGCCTGCTTTCACCACTTCTATTCAACATGGTACTGGAAGTTCTAGCCACAACAATTAGGCAAGAAAAATAAAGGGCTTTCAAATTGGAAAGAAGGAAGTAAAATTCTCTCCCTTTATGGATGATATGATCTTTTATGTAGAAAACACTGAAGACTACACACACACACACACACACACACACAAATTGTTAGAACTAAAAGATATACATTAAGTAAAGTAGCAGGATACAAAGTCAATTCACAAAAATTACCTGCATTTCTATATTGTAACAATGAGTAACCTGAAAAGAAAGTTACAAAACTAATTTTATTTATGATATAATAAAAAAGAATAATACTTGCGCATTAACTAAGGAGGTGAAAGACATGTATGATAAAAACTATGAAACACTGCTGCAAGACTATAAAGACACAAATAAATAAAAACAAAGTCCATGAATTTGAAGACTTAACATTATTAAGATGTCAATACTACAAAGTGATCTACAGATTAAATTCAATTCTAAATCCCAATGACGTTTTATGCAGAAAAAGAAAGGCCCATCATCAAATTCACATGGAACCTCTAGGGACCCCTAATAGCCAAAACAATCTTGAAAAAGAACAAAGCTGGAGCACTCACACTTCCTGATTTCAAAACTTACTACAAAGCCATAGTAATCTAAACAATATGGTGTTGATGCAAACACAGACACACAGACCGATGGAATAGAACAGAGGCCTTCGAACTGAATGCTGGAATATATGAACAAATGACTTTTGACAAGGGAGTCAAGACTGCTCAATAGGGAAAGGGCAGTCTTTTGAACAAATGCACTGGATAAGCCAGATATCTACATGCAAAAGAATGAAGGTGGACCTTTACCTAACACCACATACAAAAATTAACTCAAAATAGGCCAAAAACCTAAATATAAGCCCTAAAACGATAGGATCCTTTTTCTTTCTTTCTTTCCTTTTTTTTTTTTTTTTGAGACAGAGTTTTGATCTTGTTGCCCAGGCTGGAGTGCAATGCTGCGATCTCGGCTCAACATAACACAACCTCCACCTCCTGGGTTCAAGCAATTCTCCTACCTCAGCATCTCGAGTAGCTGGGATTACAGGCACGCACCACCACACCCAGCTAATTTTTTGTGTTTTTAGTAGAGACGGGGTTTCTCCACGTTGGTCAGGCTGGTCTCGAACTCCCGACCTCAAGTGATCTGCCTGCCTCGACGTCCCAAAGTGCTGGGATTACAGGTGTGAGCCACCGGGCCCGGCCAAAACTACAGGACTCTTAGAAGAAAACCCACGGCAAAATCTTCCCAACATCGTATTTAGCAGTGACTTCCTGAATATGACATCAAAGGCGCAGGCAACAAAAGAAAAAAACAGACAAACTGAATGTAATCAAACTTTTAAAACACTGCACGTCAAAAAACACTATCTGGCTGGGTGAGGTGGCTCATGCCTGCAATCTCAGGACTTTGGGAGGCTGGGGCTGGAGGACCACTTGAGTCTAGGAGTTTAAGGATACAATGAACTATGGTCACACCACTGCACTCCAACCTGGGCAACAGAGTGAGACTCTGCCTCAATAACAAAAAACCAAAAAACAAAACAAACAAAAAGCCTGGTGTAGTGGCTCATATCAGTAATCCCAACACTTTGGGAAGCCAAGAGAGGCGGATTGCTTGAATCCAGGAGTTCAGAACCAGCCTGGACAACATAGCAAGACCCCATCTCTACAAAAAAATTATCTAGGAGTGGTGGTTGTATGTACCTGTGGTCCCAGCTACTGGGGAGGATGGCTTGAGCCTGGGAGGTTGAGGCGGCTGGCAAAGCACAGCCTTATCCCTTTGGGTTTAACCTCCTTGATTTTCCCTCTTAGCCTCCTGTGGCACCATCAGGCCTCCAGGGACAGCACGGCCCTCTAAAGTGCTGTCGCAATGAGAGAAACTCTCTAGGTCTGTTCCAGAGAACACAGCTGAGCTGTGATTGTGCCACTGCACTCCAGCCTATATGACAGAGGAAGAACCTGTCTCAAAACAAAACAAAACAAAACCCTATCAGTAGAGTAATAAGGCAACCCAAAAATGGGAGAAAATGTTTGCAAGTCATATATCTGATAAAGGATTGATAGCCACAATATATAGAAAACTCCTAAAACTCAACAACAAAAAACAACCCATTTCAAAAATGAACAATGCACCCAAACAAGCATTTTTCCAAAGAAGATACACAAATGGCCAATAAGCACATGAAAGATGCTCAACGTCATTCATCATTAGGGGACCACAAATCAAAACTGCAATGAAACACTACCTCACACCCAATAGAACGACTACTAACAGACAAAGAGAAAATAACAAGTGTTGATCAGGATGTGAAGAAATTGGAATGCTTATGCACTGTTGGTGGGAATGTAAAATGGTACAGCTGCTATGGAAAACAGTGTGGCCTTTATAAAAAAATTAAAAGTAGCATTATCATATGACGTAGCAATTCCACTTCTGGATAGAATTCCAGCAACTCCACTTCTGGGAATCCCACCCAAAAGAACTGAAAGCAAAGTTGCAAAAAGATAGTCGTACACCCATGTTCATAGCAGCACTATTTACAATAGCTAAAATGTAGAAGGGACCCAGGAATCTATCCACGGATGAATGGATAAACAAATTGTAATATATCTACAGAAGGGAATATTAGTCAGCCTTAAGCTGGAAGGAAATTCTGGCACAAGCTACAACGTGGATAAACCTTGAGGCCGTCATTCTAGGTGAAAGAAGGCAGGCATGCTAGGCCCAGTGGCTCATGTCTTTTTAACACCAGCACTTTGGGAGGTCAAGGCTAAAGGATCACTTGAGCCCAAAAGTTTGAGATCAGACTGGGCAATATAGGGAGACTCCATTTCCACAAAAAAATAAAAATAAAAAATTAGTGGGGGATGGTGGCACATGACTGTAGTCCCAACTACTCAGGAGGCTGAGGCAGGAGGATCACCTGAGCCCAGGAGGTTGAGGCTGCAGTGAGCTATGACCGTACCACTGCACTCCAGCCTGGGCAACAGAGAGAGATCTTGTATCAAAAAAAAAAAAAAAAGCTAGTTACAAAAAGACATATCCTATATAATTCCATTTATATGAGATCCTAGACAGTAAAAATCACAGAGACAAAGTTGGGTGATGGCTGCTAGGGACTGAGGGGAGAGGTGTGTGGAGTTATTATTTAATATGCGCAGTTTCAGTTTTACAAGCTGAAAAGCATGATGGAGAAGGATAGTGGTAATTATTCCACAAAAACGCAAATGCATTCAATGCAACTAAACTGTACACTTTAACATGGTCAAGATGGTAAATTTTATGTGTTTTACCTCAATAAACGTAAATAATAATTTTTTTAAATAAGTTACTTACATAAGGTACTATCACTGCAGAGTTACATATTTTCCCATTAGTATAAAGCAGACAAGAAATACACTATTCAATAACATGATAAAAGTATAAGGCATGACTTGTGCTTCCTTTTAACCTGAGGTAAAATGGTTAACAGTTTACAGGGAAGGAAGTAATAAAACATGACAGAAATTGCTGTCTTGAGGACTCCTCCTTCCGAAACTGTTAGCTAAACGTTTGTATCAGGCAATTTCAATCCGGAGTTTGAGGAAAGCATATTGCAATGTCACTCTGCGGGCCGCCCCTCGGCACAGTGAGCCGGCAGCGCGGAGGAGGCCCAGCTCCTGCAGGAGAGGCCGGCATTCCAGATTCCACGGGGTGGGGCGCTGCAGGGCTGTGGGTGTGGAGCATAGGACAGCTTTGCGACCTAAGAAAGGAATTCACTAGAATGTGTTCCACTTCCACGTCACACAATGGGGGTTCTTGTGAGGATGAGCAGGTAGCAAGTCCTCAAGGAACACTGACTGAATGCATCCATAACTCAATGGCCACAGGCCTGGACAGGGAGAGGGGCCGAAGGGGTCCGAAGTTACTGGGTGAATGGGAACATCCTTAGAGGCAAAAGTCACCAGCACTTCCCAGGTGAGGTCTGCAAAGAGTGCATTTGCCAATAAGGAGGGCGGCTGGCAAAGCACAGCCTTGTCCCTTTGGGTTTAACTTCCTTGATTTTCCCTCTTCGCTTCCTGTGGCACCATCAGGCCTCCAGGGACACGGCGGCTCTCTGAAGTGCTGTCGCAATGAGAGAAACGCTCTCGGTCTGTTCCAGAGAACACAGCCGAAGCCACTGGAGCCTCCCCTCCGTGATTTGTGAGTGAGATACTGACTGGAAAAGCAGACCCTGTCTGTGTGATTCTGCTGCACGCTTCAAAAGGCTGGGACCTCAAACGCAGCAATGACTCGACAGCCCAGGGAAGGAAGAACTCGCTGCGCAAAACAAGACCGAGCATGGAAAACAAGAGCACTGCACAGTCAACCCCTAAAGTGATTTGAAATCGGGTGTGTTTTGTTTCTTTGACTACATAAATGAAAACACTTTCACCAAGGTAAAAACTGAAACTAAAGAGGAATGTTCCAGGACAACGGAAAGAGACTCCTCTGGTCTGTTCTCAGGCCCCTGCTGTGTGTCTGCTCACTAAATGTCTTCAGGACGGGGGCTGGAAAAACAGAATGTAGAAGAAAGAACATTTGAAAAATAATAAAGTACACAGAATAAACCAAAAGAACTTCCTGTAATCTATCCAGGTGGAAAGTCAGTATTTTAATTTACTATAGTGTGTGTGTGTGTGTGTGTGTGTGTGTACAAAAGGGGAAAATGGGGTTACAATAAAATCGACTCTTTTACATATACAAGAGCTGACCCTGGGATGTGGACAGGGCACCACCGTCCAGCCTAGTTTTCATAAATACACACACTAGAGGATCATTCTGTTCATACATTTCATATCATACTTTTTTATTGAATGTTACATAAACATTCTCCCATAAGGGAATAGTTCTGAAGACAGGAATTTTTATTGGTGTGTAATATTCCATCATTTCAATATACAATTACTTATTGGACATCGAGTTTGTTTCTCCTTTCTTGCTACTAAAACTACAATGTGGCACGAGCCTTTGCCTAAGTTCTGAATGTTTCTGTGTGGTTGATTGCTGGAAGATAAATTACTAGGCAAACGTTACCAACTTTTTGAAGAGTCTTCAGCTTATGTTTCATTTTTTTGATGTTGTTCTTGTTGTTGTTTTGTTTTTTGAGATGGAGTTGTCTCCTGGGCTGGAGTGCAATGGCGCCATCTCAGCTCACTGCAACCTCCCAGGATCCAGCCTCCCAGGATCCAGCAATTCTCCTGCCTCAGCCTCCCAAGTAGCCGGAATTACGGGCACCGCCAATATGGTTGCCTAATTTTCGTAGTTTTGGTAGTGATGGGGTTTCACCATGTTGGCCAGGTTGGTCTAGAACTCCTGGCCTCAGGTGATCCACCTGCCTCAGCCTCCCAAAATGCTGGGAGTACAGGCATGAGCCACAGCACCTGGCCAGTCTTGGGCTTATTGACAAAAAGGACAGATTTCTCTTTCTACCAGCTGCACCTGAGACAACCTTTGTCCCTGTCTCCTTGTCTTCTCTGAGAATTCTAATTCCTTTTTTGACTGAAACTATCTAAAAGGACCTCAATAAACAACACAAAATATTGGCAGGAAAGCTAAGCTTGTGGTGGATGCTCTCACACACTGAGACTGCAAACCGCAAGGACTGGCTCCCACAGCGCCCCTGCCTGTTCGCCCCCTTCTTTGTACTTATCCTCCTTCTGTAACTGCACCTATTGTCGCCACCGCCTGAGATAGAAAGCCCCTAAGGGAAAAATTCTAAACATACATGCATGTGACCACCCCCCGGGCTTACACAACAACTTATCTAGAAAACCCCTAGCCGTTTGAGGTTGCAACATACATGCATGTGACCACCCCCCGGGCTTACACAAACAACTTATCTGGAAAACCCCAGCCGTTTGAGGTTGCGAAAAAGGCGGGAACCAGCCAGAAACTGCCGAATGTTCAACTTTAAATGTTAACCAATAATAAGCTTGTAACTACTGTTTCTCTGTGACTTGTTTGTACCTCGCTATAAAAGAAACCCTAAAACAGCAGCCGGGGCCTCTCTCTTTACCTGCCATTGTATAAAGCGGAGAGGTCCGGGTTCGAACTCGTAATAAAGCGACCCCGGCTATTTGGCTTTGACTCTGGTCTCTGGTGGTCACTTACTGGGGTCTCGCGACTTCAGGCACAACATGCCCATTCTACCTTGGAATTCGCTCCCAGACAACATGTAACTTTGCTGCAATCAGGAGAGAGGCTAAGTCTCATTTCCAGGAGGTCCAGGGCTCGCTCTCCATCCACACTTCCTGGCTCTCTGAGCTATCTCAGCCTGAGGGTTAGACGGATTTATCCAAGAGAAATTAGCCAAATATCTTAATAAAACAGAAACAATTACATAACAGAGGAAGAGAAAATGAGTTTTTCACATTTGATGAGGTAAACAGAAAAAAGGGGGAAGAAGGACCGAGGATGTATTCAGCATGTGCAGTTTTCTCTCCTAACAATATGTCTAATTTAATTCCAACAACAACTGTGACAGATAAGGTGAATGTGGGCTTAGAGAAGGTTCACTGTGGCCCACGGGGACCCAGCTCATCACTGCCTGGTGCTGATGCTCCATGGAGTCCTAGTGCAGCGGACGCTGGAGGCGGATAGGGCACCTCTGTCCAGCCTCACCCAGCCCAGCCCTGTCTGCTCCACTTGGCCGTCCTACATCACACTCAGTAAGGTCAGTGTCTACAGAAACCCACACCAGCTTGTTCTCAATCAACAGCGACGTTTGGCCAAGTAGATACCACTCTGTGCACCTTATTCCCGTTTCTGCTTGTGTCAGAAGCGCCGAGTAGAAGGAATAGTTCACTTTCTTAAAAATCCAGACAGCTTTATCCTTATTGACAAAAATTACTTGTTTATGGCATATGGTTGGTCTGATATGGTTGCTGGGAAATAGAAATCTATGAAGGGATCAGATTCAATAAATATTTGCTGAGTGAATTAGTGCATTAATTAATTCACCTTTCTATACCAAATATTCAGGATGCAAGGAGGGGCCAATGCGGCAGGCAGGATGAGTGTTCCTTTTCTCATTGTCCAGGTATTTCTGAATAACAAATACGTGGTGTGCCTAGACTATAAATTTGGAAAAACGAAGTTTGAAAACTTATTAGAAAAAGATTTTTATTGATACACAATAGCTGTGCATATTTGGGGGGTATATGTGATATTTTGATATGTTCACATAATGTGTACAGATCAAATCAGGATAACTGGAATATTCATCACTTTTCTTAATTGGAGTATCCATCGTTTATCTTTCCTTTATGCTAGGAAAAGAATTTATAAAATAGAAAACGGGATAATGGGGTTAAGATAAAATCCATTCTTATCTTCAGAAAACGAAAGGCGCTGCACACAAGAGATTTGCTGGAGCCCGCCTCTTAACAGAGACCTTTCCACTTCCTGCCGTGACACCTGCAGGAGCCGCTCATTTGTCTCTGTCTCCAAGACTCCCTTGCTTTTAAACAACTTGTCAACAAAATAATCTTCCTCCAAGCTGGTGTGGGTATCACCACTCTCTTGCTGAAATCGCAACAATCGGCAGCTTCCCAGGGCTGATCAAGTGACTGGAGACCCCCCCACATCCCCATCCTCAGTGTGCCAGGCGCCAGGCTTGGTGAGCAGGCAGCGGAGCTAGGCTGCAGTCTCTGTTCTGCAGGAACTGGAAGCCCACAGGCGACACACTCCAATGAGCCAACATTCAGGATAAACTGTGAAAAGTGCAGCTGAAGTGAATGCAGGGCTCACGGGCCCAAGTGGGTAGGAGTAGTGATCAATTCACCCTGGCTGACTGGGAGAGGGGGTTTACTATGAGGGGGAAGACAGGCTGGCTCTTCAAGGATCAAAGGATACCGCCAAGCAGATGACAAGCACGCTGCAGTGAGGACCTGGGGACTGGGCTGTGTTCCTGGCAGGAGAAATGGCTCAAGGATCACCTGCATCTGACGTCCATGGTGGCCCAAAAGCACCTGGTCCCCTCACTGGGTCTGTCTTCTCCTCCTTCTCTGGAGCACCCAAGGGACCAGGACAACCTCCCTCTGTCCCGTGGGCACCCCAGGAAGCCTCCTTCTCTCCACAGCTGGGGCTTGGCTCTCCCTCCTTGGAATCCTCACAGGACTTTTCCTAATCTGTGCTGTGAAGCACATTAACACTATCAGGCAATAGGAGCCACATCTAATGTGATGGCCAGTTTTGGTGGCCCCACGTTGTCCAGGACAGCCTCGGCCACTCCTGCTTGTCCCAGCAGAGTACTAAGAACTACTCTTTCACTCTCACAGTCTGCTGGTGTGCACAATATGCTGGAAGACTCCTCCCAGGTTCCCCAACACACACAAGCACTCCTGGAAGTACTTGGAGGGGGAGATGGCGGGAGCGGCACACAGCCAAGTTACGGAGCTGACTCGGAGTCAGAATTTCAGATGGGCCAGGAGAACTCACAGAGTGCCTCGGTTTCCTCACCTGTAGAATGGCAGGATGGGCGAGGGAGGAATGAGTGTGTGTGTGTGTGTGTGTGTGTGTTGACACCAGTACTTTATACAAGCACATAGCAAAAAAATTCCTATATGGACTTTACCTTGGGTTACTTCCTTCTCTTTTTAATCTTTCATTTCTTGAAGCACCAAGGTTAGGGTCAGAGTGGAAAATGTACGAGCCTTGTATGAACTGAGTTCCCCATTACATGATGAAGAGTTGCTTTCAGCGATTTCCACACAGTCTCCACAAAGAAAAAAGGAAAATAAATATGGTAGCCTTTCCATTGGGTACAGTGACATTACCAATGACACGAGACTCATCACAGTCTGCTGGGCCAGTATCTCTATCTCCATTTAAAAAAAAGGATCTTATACACATACACATGTAAGCAACCTATAACTTCATCTCCCTGACACCTCCTAAAAGAGCTAAACGCATAATCCTTCTTGGTCATTTCTGGTTTACATACATTTACTTCTAAATTCACGTCCATCCTACGTTCACTAGTTTTGATTATTTATGACTGCAGCACCATGTGGGTGTATAACCTCATTTTTGTTTGTCTGGTTTTTGGAGCTAAGGTCTCACTCTGTCATCCACGCTGGAGTGCCCTGGTAGGATCCTAGCTCACTGCAGTCTCAAACTCCTGGGCTCAGGCGATCCTCCTGCCTCAGCCTCCCGAGTAGGTGAGCCTATAGGCATGCACCACCATGTCTGCTAATCTTTTTAATTTTTTGTAGAGATGGGGGTCTTGCTATGTTGCCCTGGCTGGTCTCAAACTCCTGGTCTCAAGAGATGCTCCTGCCTTGATCCTCCTCACTCTTTGGAGAGTTTTACCCAACTGTCTGAGAGTATTTATGCTAATTTAACCAGCCTTTCCTACTATGAGTATTTGCAGTTCTAAAGGACACAATTAGAATCCCTGTAACAATCATGTAAATATTTTTGGAGGAAAATCCTCACAATGCAATTTCTGGGTTAAAAGTATGCGGTTTTTTTATACTGGCCCCTTATGCACTCCTACATGACATTTTTCAGAAGCACATTTTCTCATATCCTTAGTAATGCTGCGTGAAAAGTGACTTATCCTTATGTCTCTCTAAGCATATCATCGATACTGCCTGCCTCCCCATTACCACTAGCCATGTTTCTCCTAGAGTTTGCCTTTTGGGTCCTTCCCAGGACTGGCTCTCTGATGTCTCTGAAGCCTGGGAGTCCTTTTACCATATTGGATCTTCACCCTTTGGCGTGAATATTGTCCCACCCATTCTTTACCCAATTTTTAGTTTCAACTCTGTTCTTCCTTAGTTTCTGGTCTATGATGTATTGAAAAAACAAAAATAAAATAAAAAGCCTCTCCTACTCTACGATTATAACTTATATTCAAGATGTGGTCCAAATATTCGTTTACGTTTTCTCCCAAGTCCTTTTAAATGTGCAAGCTTTTGCTCCCTCAGATATTTTATACATGGCATGAGATAGAAAATTGTGTCTAACGTTTTCACCCAACACCTTAAGGAGACTATCCCTTTGCCAAGGCTTGAAGCACCATCTTTGTTACCTGTCTAAATTCCCACGTACGAATGTGTCTGCTACAGGACTGTCTTTTCTCTTCCAGCGATTCACTGCATCATCCTGCTGCGACTGACCTGCCCTCATCTCCGACTGCTTTTTAAATGCTTAAGGAAAGCCCCGTAATTCATCTTGTTCTCCCAAACTTTGTTATTCTCACCCATGTATTCTGTCCCGTGAACTTTATCAATTTATCAAGTTCTTGCCAAAAGTTATAATTCCAATTGTAATTTTATCTTAACATGTTAATTTGCAATGATTAGGATCTATACAACAAGCCTCCTCACCACCTTATCATTAGACATTAGAGTTTCTTTACTTTTTTTTTTTTTTTTTTGAGACAGTCTCTCGCTCTGTCACCCAGGCGGGAGTGCAGTGGCAGGATCTCGGCTCACTGCAACCTCCACCTCCTGGGTTCAAGTGAGTCTCCTCCCTCAGCCTCCTGAGTAGCTGGGATTACAGGCATGCGCCACCACGCCCAGCGAATTTTTGTATTTTCATTAGAGATGGGGTTTTACCATGTTGGTCAGGCTGGTCTCAAACTCCTGACCTCGTGATCCGCCCGCCTTGGCCTCCCAAAGTGCTGGGATTACAGGCATGAGCCACCACACCCAGTTGAAATTTATCTTTCTCCATGAACGCGGCACACATGAAATGGACAATACTCTTTTCTTCTGCCTCCCATCTCTACTCTTCCCACAGCCCCTAACACACCCCTCAGCTCTGCAGGAGAAAGATTTCAGGTAGGAGTTGAATCCCAGTTCCACAAAGGCTACATGGCTTGGAGCAATTGACTTAGTCTCTGAGTGTTCTACTGTGACAGATGGCTGGTGTTATTTAACCATATAATCTTTTACTTGACATAAATTGTAGGCGTTTGGATATTGGTATATATTATTGTAAATAGAATGGTGCCAGAGTACAGCTAAGTGTTCACATAAAGGTTTCGTTAGATCAATGGACAGTCTAAGGCGGAGTGAAGAAAATCCAACACTGTGCGGAAAGTGAACATCATTAGTTTTTCTGTATGTTTTGTTACTGAACAAAATGTAATCCGACAGCCTTAATAGGAAAAGGCCATTTTCTGTCATTGCAGTGATTGTCTTCCCCATCTGCTGATCACCTCTCTTTATGAACACTTACCTTGCACCAGTGGCATTCCTGCGGAGGAACTGACTCCAAGCTGTAATTAGGCTGGTCACCAGAGATGAATGCATACGCACACAAATATCAACAGCACTTTGTATGCTTTGAGCACTCGTCTCTAAGAAATTCACTTCAGATTTCTTTAAAACAAATTTCTTTCTCAACTCTTCCCACTAAGTAGAAAGGAGAATGTATTTACAGATGGGGAAGGAAGTTAGGGAAAAACAATGGGACCAGTCACCCCAAAACAAAATCTTACATACTTAATTCCCTTCCCAGTGTGACCAACATCGTGTCTCCCACTAAAACACCAACCAAGCTTCACACAAACTAAAGAGAAGGAATTTTACACAGGGTGAGGTTTTCTGAGTGAGGCATATAAAAATAGCACAATCTACATGCTCTTATCCATGCAATTCAGCATGGTTCAGGACACAGCGGTTGAGTAATTGCATTTGATATTAAAATCAAGCATGAAAATTCTCAGATATTTCACTTACAAAATTAGATAGGCTGTATAAACATTTAACTAATTTTGTAACTACCATGCCTTTTGGTTTTGTAATTTTTAAAAATTTAAACTATGTTTCCTTATTGAAATAAAGAGTTATTAACTACAGCAGCAATAGTTTTCAACTTAACTCATCAGCAATAACAGAAACTTTTTTTTTTTTTTTGAGACAGAGTCTTGCTCTGTTGCCCAGGCTGGAGTGCAGTGGTGCGATCTCAGCCCACTGCAAACTCGGCCTCCTGGGTTCAAGCGATTCTCCTGCTTCAGCTTCCCAAGTAGCCGGGATTACAGGCACCTGCCACCATGCCCAGCTAATTTTTGTATTTTTAGTAGAGACGAGGTTTCACCACGCTGGTCAGGCTGGTCTCGAACTCCTGACCTCAGGTAATCTGCCCACCTTGGCCTCCCAAAGTGCTGGGATTACAGGCGTGAGCCACTGCGCCCGGCCAATAACAGAAACTTTCATTAAAACTTGAATAATCAGTATCAAACTCATGACATCAAAAATCATATTTTCAATTTTCAAGTTATATCATCAAGAAAATTTTTATTTAGTGACATTTATTTATATAAGTGTATACATGTGTGTGTTTGTGTATTAAACCATTCTTGCATTGTTATAAAGAAATACCTGAAACTGGATAATTTCTCAGGAAAAGAAGCTTAATTGGCTCACAGTTCCACAGTCTATGCAAGAAGCACGGTGCTACAGAGGCCTCAGGGAACTTTTACTCATGGTGGATGCTGAAGTGGGAGCAGCACATCCCACGGCGAGAACAGGAGCAAGAGAGTGAATGGCAGGGGGAGGTGCCACACGCTTCATGTAAACAACCAGATCTCTGAGATCTCACTCACTCACAGCCATGAGGACAGCACCAAGTCATGAGGGAATTCGTCCCCGTAACCCAAACACCTCCCGCCAGGCCCCACCTCAACACTAGGGATTACAATTCCACGTGAGATTTGGCAGAAACATGTATTCAAACTATATCAATAGGTTTTCAGAAAGTTGAACATTTGTCTAATTTTGAAAAAAAATAAATTCATAAGACGTTGTAAAAAAAAATTGTACTGGGAGGTTCCATACCCAGTTTTCTCAGTGTTTACATCGTGTATAACTATAGTACAATATCAAAACCAGGAAAGTGATACGGTACAATCTATGACCTCATTCAGATATCACCAGTATTTCACACGCTCATGGGAGCGTATGCATATGGGGGCAGGAATAGCTATAGGTCTATGCAATTTTATCGTCGGCGTAGACTCCCCGCAGCCTTGACCTCCTGGGCTGAGTATTTTTCTCACACCACAAGGCTCCCAGTGCCACCTTCTTCACCCACACCTCTCCTCCACTAGCCTCCCCCATCTCTAATCACTGGCAACCACTAATGTGTCCTCCTTGTCTCTAATTGTGTTATTTCATAATAATTATGTAAATCAAATACAGTGTGTAACCTTTACACTTAATAAGCATAATTCCATGAGCTCCATCCAAGGTGTGCCTGCATCCATAGTTTCTTTTGATAGCTGAATAGAATTCCGCGGTGTGAATGCACCACAGTTTGTTAAATGATTCACAACATTAGTTTGTTTCCAGTTTTTGGCTATTAAAGATGCTGTGAACATTTGTTTATGGGTTTTTGTGTGACTATTGGTTTTCATTACCCTGGGATGAATGCCAAAGAGTGCAATTGCTGGGTTGTAAGGTAACTGCATATTTAATTTTATAAGAAACTGCCAACTTATTTTCCAGAGTGGCTGTATGATTTTCTAATTTCCACCAGCAATGTAGGAGTGATCGATCCAGTTTCTCTACGTTTTAGCCAGCCTTAAACAGTGTCCCTTTTTTTTTTATTATTCTTACAGCCATTCTGATAGGTGTTTAGGAATATCTCATTGTGGCTTTTTTTTTTTTTTTGCATTTTGCTAATGACTAATGATATTGGACATTTTTGCATGCGCTTATTAGCCATCTGTATATACTCTTTCCTGAAATCTCAGCGCATATATTTTGCCCATTTTCTGACTGGATTGTTTGTTACTGCTGAATTTTGACAATTTTTTATACACTCCAAGTTCTTTGTCAAATGCATGGTTTGGAGATATTTTTTCTAAGTGTACAGAGTCTTCAGAGTCTTTTGCAGAACAAATGTTTTAATTTGATGAGGTCCAGTCTACCAGTTTTTCCTTTTATGAATCATGCTTCTGGTGTTAAATTTAAGAATTCTTCTAGCTCCATGTCCTAAAGATGTTTTTATGTTTTTTTCTGAAGTTTTACATTTTACATTTAAGTCCATTTTTTGTGCAGATTTTGTGTAAGTCCGTGGTTTAGGTCAAAGTCATTTGCCCATCACCACTGTTATAAAGTCACTCCGCTGAACTGTTTTGGAATCTTTGTTAAAAATCAGTTGGGCACCCTGGCAGGGTGGTTCACGTCTATAATCTCAGCACTTTGGGAGGCCAAGGCAGGTGGATCACGAGGTCACGAGATCAAGACCATCCCGGCTAACACAGTGAAACCCCGTCTCTACTAAAAATACAAAAAATTAGCCAGGTGTGGTGGCGGGCGCCTGTAGTCCAGCTAACTCAGGAGGCTGAGGCAGGAGAATGGCGTGAACCCAGGAGGCGGAGCTTGCAGTGAGCTGAGATCACGCTATTGCACTCCAGCCTGAGCAACAGAGCGAGACTCCGTCTCAAAATAAGTAATAAATAAATAAATAAATAATCAGTTGGGCATATTTGTGCGGGTCTATTTCTGAACGGACTATTCTATTCCATTGATGACTGTGGTTATAGAGCAAGCATAACCATTGTGCGGTATGTTCCCCCACACTGTCCTCCCAGACTGGGATTCTCCTCAAATTGATCTATAGCTTTTATGCAATCCCCGTCTTCAGACTTCAATATAAATCCCCTTCTCCCAGACTTCAATATAAATTTTAGAGTATGTTTGTCTATGTGCACAAAAACCCTTGCTAGGACTTTGATAGTGATTGCACAGAAGCTAGAGATTTGAGGAGAACTGACATTTTGCTATGGTGAGTCTTCCGATTCATGAAAATGGGAAGTGTCTCCACTTAGCTCTTCTTTCATTTCTTTTAACAGCATTTTGCAATTTTCAGCATACAGTTTCTACACTTGTTTTATTAAGTTTATACCTAAGTACTTCATTTTCTTACAGTGATTCTGAATGTTATGTCTTTATTTTAATCTCAGTTCCCACGTTTGTTTTTAGTATATAGATATGATTGATTTTGTGTTGATCCTGTATCCTGTAATCTTGTTTAATTCACTTATCAGTTCCAGAAGTTTTTATATAAATTCTTTGGCATTTTTTATGTAGATAACCATGTCAATCAGAGTGTTATATTTTTTCCTTTCCAATCTGTGTGCTTTCTATTTATCATCTGTGCTTTACTTAAGTAGCTAAAATAAGAGAAATGAAAGTGGACATCTTTGCCTTGTTAACAATCGGGGGAAAGCATCCAGTCATTCACCTTTAGCTATAATGACAGCTGTAGGATTTTTGTAGATTCTCTTTAAAAATTAAGGAAATACTCCCCTATTCCTAATTTGCTATCATGAATGGGTACTGTATTTTTCAAATGTTTTTTTCATCTACAAATTTTCTTCTTTAGCCTATCAATATTGTGGATACACTGGTTGATTTTCAACTCTTGAACCAGCCTTACACACCTGGAATAAATCACACTTGCTCATGGCATATAATTCCTTTGAGATATTGCTAGCTTTGATTTGTCAATATTTTGCTCAGAATTTTTGTGCCATTGTTCTTGAGAGATTTTGTTCCCTGATTTCCTTTGTACACTGCCTTTCTTCCTGGTATCAGTGTAATACTTGTTTCATAAAATTAGTTGGGAATGGTTCCCTCCTCTTCCATTTTCTAGAGGAGACTGCATACAGCTAGTAATAATTCTTCTTTAAATGTACCATAGAATTCTCCAGCGAAATTATCTGGGTCCAGAGATTTCTTTTTTGGGAACTTCTAATTACAAATTCAATTTCTTTAGTCATTAATGGATTATTCAGATCCTCTACTTCATCTTGGGTATATTTTAGTAACTTCTGTTTTTTAAGGATTGGTCTATTTTTTCTAAAGTGTTGAATTTACATGTATAAAATTGTTCACGGTATTCCCTTATTTTCTTTTAAGTGTATGTGGGATGCGTAGTGATAGCTTCTGTTTCATTCCTGCCATTGATGTCTTTCTCTTTTTATTTTTGTCCGTTTATCAAATTAATTGATTGTGGAGGGCAAGATAAAAATTTTTATTTGATTAACTTTCTGTATTGGTTTTTGTTTTCAATTTCATTTATTTCTTCTCTTATCTTTATAATGTTCTTACATCTGCTTAGTTTGGGCCAGGCACAGTGGCTCATGCCTGTAATCCCAGTACTTTGGGAGGCCAAGGTGGGCAGATCACTTGAGACCAGGAGTTTGAGACCAGCCTGGCCAACATGGTGAAACCCAGTCTCTACCAAAAATACAAAAGTCAGCCTGGCATGGTGGTGTGCACCCGGAGTCCCAGTTACTTGGGAGCCTGAGGCAGGAGAATCACTTGAACCCAGGTGGTGGAGGTTGAATGAGCAGAGATAACGTCACTGCACTCCAGCCTGGGCAACAGAGTGAGACTCCATCTCAAAATAAATAAATAAACAAATAAAAATAAGACAAAATCATCTGCTTGGTTTGGGTTTGTTTTGATCTTCCTTCACAAGTTTTTGAGGACTTGAGAAGTTCCTTCCTTCCTTCCTTCCTTTCGTGTTCAGTGCTACAATTTCCCCTTAAATTTGAGAAGTTCCTTCCTTCCTTCCTTCCCTCCTTAAGTGTTCAGTGCTACAATTTCCCCATCAGTACTGGTGTAACTGTGTACTCCAAATTTTGATATGCTGCATTTTCATTCTCATTCAGTACTATGTATCATTTCATTTTCTTTGAGATTTTCTCTTCGACTTACAGATATTTAAAAGTTTATTGTTTAACTTCCAAGTGTTTAGTGATTTAGTGTTTTCTTTCTGTCATTGATTTCTAGTTTGACTTCACTATACTTAGAAAACACAAACTGTATAATCCTAATATTTTAAATGTAGTAGGGTTTGTTTAAGACTCGGTATGGTTTATCTTGGGAAATGCTCTCTGGGCAGATGAAAAGAATGTTCATTCTGCTTTTGTTGTTTAAATATTCTATAAATGTCAATCAAATCCTGTTGACTGATGGTGTTGTTTGGTTCTTCTGTATGTTGGGAGCACATCCTCCTGTTTCCACTCAGTGGTGGGTGAAAGATTAGCTCCCAGCTTGACTACTGAAACCACGAGGAGGAAGTGCATGCAGCTTTTAGTTGGCATTTGGCTGGAGTAGGGTAGGCACTATCAAACAGTTTTTGGTGCTCTTAGGCCATCTTTTTCCTGGTCCTTTGGTGGGGGCTTTTTTGTTGGTGTGTTTGTGGGTGCTTGTCAGCAGTGTCAGGTTGCAGCCTTCCCAGAGCAGTGTCTGGGATACGGGAAAGGCAAAAAGAAACCTAAGGAACTCAACGCAGCATCATTCCTTGAGTCCTGAGGTTCTCAGGCAAGCAGCCTTTCTCTTTCAACCTTCAGATTCTTCCTGTGTGTATTTGCTGTGTTATGGCCAGAGTTTTGTGTTCCAGGAGGAAGGACCTGGGAGGAATGACACTGTTCTATCTTGGCCAGAATTGGAAATCTGTTTAGAAAAATTTTCTAACTGTTTCTATTCTGTCTTCCATTTCTTCTTCCCCTGTGTCTTCACGCCTTTTGATTGTATCCCTGCTTCTAAGCACCTCCAACAGAAAGAAGGCTGGGAAATTAAAGGAGTTGGAATTCAAATCAGTCCATGTTGCTACTCATTAGCAACTCTAGGAGAGGTTCAGTGAAGGAAGAAGTTAAAACTACTTACTAAAATGAGGTTTTCAATAAACTGTGGGTGTTAATTATCCATTCAACCCAAGACCTCAATTAGCAGTAGTGGAATAGGAAGGCTTAGACCCCATTCACTACCAAGATACTGTCCTTTCGTTGCTTTCCAGATGAACTGCTCAGAGGATAAGATATTCTCTACTCATGAGAAACTGTATGATATAATGGAAATGTCAATTTTTTTGTTAGGAAAGTATAAATTATGCTTTAAAAAATTTCTTTGTTGCGTGTCAAGCACCGGGCCAGCTGACGTGGTGCCTGTCTTCGAGGCGTGCTCAGTTAAATAATAAGAAGAAGGCAGAATACACAGAGACAAGTGAGTTAGGATCAACTAAAATGTGTTCACATAAAATTTAAGCTGATTATGAAGAGACAAGTTAATGCAAGAAGGTGCTTTCGAATAAAATGGCTTTATTATTAAACTGAAAAAAAAAAACAGAATTTCATAAAATGCTGAACTCATAAATGGTAGAAAACTGCCAGAGACATGAAAGCCTGTAAAAACCTGTGATGCAGGCTAGAAAGTGAAGAGGTCAAAGTAATGCTGCTACATTTAACAAGTACATTTTTTTTGCTAATTACTTAATGAAACTCAGAAATATCATGAATTAGAGACATTTTGCCAAACTTATTTATTTTCAGATTTCATTATGATATAATGAGATGTGTTTATTCTTAAGTCCCTCAAGTAACAAATCCATATTTGGCCCTTTTTTTTTCTCTAAAATTATGTATTATAAAATACAATTCACATTTAGGAATAGTGAAATCTCTAGATTTTCATAATCTTTCCAGAAAACAAAAGACTGAAGAACTGCTAATGCTGAAACGTATGTGATGCGTTTTTACAAAAGTTCTTCAGAATCTGAGCTTTTGTATTTTCCATTTTAATCAACTTGGGGAAAAAATGGTTTCTGATGATAAGGCTATCTAGAATTTACAGGAGTCCCTCCTTTCTTTAACAAAGCACGTTTTACAATTCATGTTAATCAAATATTTAAAATACTAACCTTTTAAACATCAACTGGCAACAATTACATTGTGGAAATTCAAACCAGAGATGCTCAGGAATGTGTCCAGAACAATTGCAGAGGGAAAGCTGCATTGTTGCAAAGGCTACGATTTCCAGCTCCTGGAAAACAGCCCAACAGTAATAACAGAGCAGTGATCAGATTTCCTTCCATTAAAAAAGGGCTCTCTAGACACAGAAGGTCATGAGATAAAGGATCTGAAAGTAACCACCTCCACTGCCTCCTCCTGATTCAGAATTTGATGTTAGACTCCTGATTTTCATCATAGCCTATTATTTCCAAAGCACCCTTTAAAAAATCAATAATATATCTAATTCATTACTATTTTTGGTAATGAGGGGTCCTTTATGTTGGGGGACCCCTCGCAAGGGGGTCCCTTATGCGACTGTTGATTCAGCATTCCAGTAAATAAATTTTGCTCCAAGTATTAAATCATGCCTTAGTTTCTCTAGATTTCATTTTGTCCGATCTGCTCCTTTACTAGCTAATTTCAGATTTTTATTTTTTAGGAATAAAAGCCATGTTCTTGCACCACACTAGTAAACTAGAAACGTTATATGCATTGCTGATTTTCAGACAAACTATGTAACATGGCTTTCAATGGGTGCTTGGCAAGGAGGAAACATAGGCTAATAAATGAAAAATATAAATTTATCTGAGGTGGCATGTCTGCCTCTCCCAAGAAATACATTGTTCTATATAAAAAACATGATTTAAAACATTTTTAAAACATCAACAACCTAGTGTTACTTAACTAGCGCACTGAGAGCCTCCTCATGCACACCTTCTGTCTGTCTTTTCTTTCTGGTTCTTCTTGCAACTGTAGTACCTAAGGGAAGGGTGATTAGCAATTAGCAGACACGGACAGACTTCCTGCAGACTCTCAAACTTTCAGAATTGATCACTTGCTGTATTTATTTATTTATTTAGAGATGGAGTCTCACTCCGTCGCCCAGGCTGGAGTGCAATGGTGCAATCTCGGCTGACTGCAACCTCCGCCTCCTGGGTTCAAGAGATTCTCCTGCCTCAGCCTCCCCAGTAGCTGGGACTACAGGTGTGCACAACCACGCCCAGTTAATTTTTTATATATTTAGTAGAGACGGGGTTTCACCATGTTAGCCAGGATGGTCTCGATCTCCTGACCTCGTGATCCACTCGCCTCAGCCTCCCAAAGTGTTGGGATTACAGGCGTAAGCCACCGTGCCCGGCCCCTCTCTTTAATAAGTGTTTTTTCATTTGTATTCTTAATTTATGAATAAAATTGTACATACTTATGATGTACCACATCAGGCTTTGATGTGTGTACATGCTGTGAAATGATTCAATCAAGCAAATGAACATATCCATCATCTCACATCCTTAGCACTTTTTGTGGTGAGAATATTTAAAATCCCCCCCTGGCAATTTTCACGTGTCCGTTATTATTAACTACAGTCAACGCACTGTACAGTAGCTCTCCAGAGCATCCTCCTTCCGAGGGACACTGCACGCCAGGACAACATCTGGCTCTGTCTGCCCTGCTGCACTCTTTCTCTGGGCAATGCTTTCCTTGAAGATTAGGTCCTCTTCTGCCTCTGGTTACCTCCTCAATCAAAATAACATCACTACCAGTACATGCGCTTAAAGTGTCTATTGTTCTTCTATTGTTCCAGCATTTTCTCAGAAAGAAAGCTAAATCTTGCTTCTTGTACTGACCAAATAGTGCAGGCTCTGATACCTCTTGACAGCCTCAGAACTCCCTGCTCTACTCTTTGCTAACTTCTGAGCTGCCGCAGGCACTGAGGGCTGCCCGGATGTCCACGGCCACAGTCCACAGGCACTCTCCCCAGATGGTGGAGCTGGTCCTTATTCTTAGTGTCCCGTCACTGCAGTCACTGGCTCCAGTTACCCCTTCACTACACACATCAAGCAGGCACTCTAGAGGTGTGAAGGCTGCCTACGCTGGGAGTGGCAGGAAGAACCGACTCACAATACTGTGTAAGAGGAACCAGACCACGGGAGATTTACAGATGAAACACAGATCAGAGACCGCTGCAGTTGAGGGCTCCACACTAAGGCACTGGGAAAAAATGAGTGGTCTTCACTATATTACCAAAAGTACTGGGCAAGACGGGGTGAATAATTGCATACTGGAGAAAGAAGAAAGAGATAAAGATGATCTTTGGGACCGAGTGACAAGTGAAGCACAATTCAGGAGGCCTGGCCAATCACCAGGGCATGGGCAAGGATACAGGTTGACGTTGGTCCCAGAAACTGTCCAGAAATACACGGTGGGAGGTGTTGTAAAAAAGAACTCAACTGTTAGAGGCAGTGCAGTCAAGCAAAGGGATTGGCCGGTCTCTTTTAAATACAGATACTTTCTATTTCCCATATGACGATGAAAGGAAAGAACCTAACGGAGAGGAAGCTCTTATTTTGGAAAGAAGACAGTGAATGTCGGTACAGGAAAAGCCAAACCCAGAGCGTGGGTGGGGAGGTGCGTTCCGCAGGGAGCAGCATCTCTTCGAGAAATACACTAGTCTGGGGCGAGGGCAGGCTACAGGTGAACCAATACTGTTGCTCTTCTGACGGAAACAAAACTTGATTTCCACAACTATCAGCAAAGATGGGATGTTAGGATGAAGGCCTTGAGGACAGAGAATGTTCTGGGTGGTGAAGACGATGAAAACAAAACAACAAATGTATTTACTAGGAGACATTTTGTCATCAGAGACAATTTTCTCCCAGTGGGTGGGCTTGCTTTGGACATTTTCCCCAACATCTTTTTGAAGGCTGGGAAAAAGCAACATAAACCCATGATTTAAAGGAGCTAGAGAGCCTTGAAACAGATTTCTTTGCTGCCTAAGATGGGAGGCAGAACCAGGCAATTAAGGATGAGTCGAACTAAAATTTCTGATGGAGCAGAAGAGGAAGAATGGGAGAGAGGGAGACAAGACGACCAGCAACAAGGGTCTCTCAAAAGCAGAAGAGCACCTTTGCTCAAATGCCTGACAATGTAAAACAAGAAAAGAGAGAGATCGGAAGCAGCTGAGAAACCTGGAGAAACGTGAAGTCCCTTCTGAGTAGATTTCACCAAGATGCTGCTTTTCTGGGCATGCTGGAAGGAGTAAGAATTAGGGTAGGGAGGAAAAACAGTTACTGATTCATTTCACAATCAATGTGGAAAAATCCGAATTAGTCCAAATGCTCTTCCCAATTACATGTTAATAGCCACTTAACATTTTGTCTCTGCATCAGTAGACCAAACTTTGAATCATATTAAACGATGTCTGACTTTTTTTTCTCATTAACTACATGGAAAACAGTCCCCGAAAATGTTACTCATGTAGGCAAAGTAAACTACTGGTTCACTAAACAACACCTCCAACGAATCAGAGCTCGCTTGGCACACCCTCATCGCGCTCTGACAAAGACCAAGGCAACAACAACACAGAGGAGGACTCCTTGCCCCAGAGGTGTGTGCAGGGATGATGGGCTCCTCCCAGTGCCAGGCCTGAGACCTCAGTTTCCCCACGCTTTATTTCACCACTGTGCCAGGCACTCAAATACCCGAGGGGTGGAGGCTCGGCTCAGTCGTGGAGATTAAACACAGGATTAAATGGAGATTTAAATCCCTTGGTGGAATCTGACCATATGGACCTCCAGATAAAAATCGTTAGAGACGCTAACAATTTTTTTTTTTTTTTTTTTGAGACGGAGTCTCGCTCTGTCGCCAGGCTGGAGTGCAGTGGTGCAATCTCAGCTCACTGCAAACTCCAACTCCCTGGTTCAAGCGATTCTCCTGCCTCAGCCTCCCAAGTAGCTGGGATTACAGGCACCCGCCACCACGCCCGGTCATTTTTTTTGTATTATTAGTAGAGACGGGGTTTCACCATGTTAGCCAGGATGGTCTCGATCTCCTGACCTTGTGACCCACCCACCTCGGCCTCCCAAAGTGCTGGGATTACAGGCCTGAGCCACCGCGCCCGGCCACTCCTAACAGTTTTTTTCCCAACTTCTTAGGCCTGACTTTTGAGAAACTTTTTATTTTCTTGTGTAAGATTTACTGTGGAAATTAGAATTAGTCTTAATGACTAAAACAAAACAATGACTTGAACATGTGTATTCTATTGTTCACCTATCAGAATACCAAATATATAATTAAATTAAAGTCAATTGTAGTGTAAAGCCAAATTATGTGTTATTTTTTACTATTATATGAGATCATGTTGGAATACTGGCAATATTAAGAATATTTGGGGATTTAACTCAACTTTACTTTGCATTGTAATGTTTTGTGGGCTGCGGTTGTCTTCCCGTTTACTGATAGAAATTGATTCTAGAAGGATAGCTATAGGACATTCTTGGACATTGCAATAGAAGCCCAGAGTGAAAGATCTTTTCGTGAAAGCTACTTGGTTACATGGATAAAAAACATTAAAACAATATTCATACCATTTGACTCAGTAATCTTATTTAATGAAATATATCTCAAAGAAATAATCCATAACACATACAGTAACTTAGGCACAAAGATATTCATCAAAGCATTATTTAGTCAACCAAATCAGAGCAAGTTAATCTAAATGTCCAACAATAGAAAACTACTGAGTAAAATATACTATTCAGCCAGTCAAGGGAATACTATACAGCCCTTAAAATAAATGTGAAACATATTTAATAGCACAAGAGTATCTATATAAAGTTACATATAAAAGTATGATAGTAACTTGTATGTACAGTGTGTAAATAATAGCACATACATATTAAATGTGCATGAAAAGCTAAAAGAAATACATCCAAATGTATTCACATACTATAGTTTTCTTCATGAGGATTTTTTTTTAATTTTGGAAAATAATAGGTATTATTTTGTAGAAGCAGTAAAAGTGTAATGAGTATCAAATTTCCTAAATAATGGTCTTAGCAACTCCACATGGGTCTTTCTTTCACAGCTTCTGAAATCTACAGAACAGGCTGGGCATGGTGGCTCACACCTGTAACCCCAATACTTTGGGAAACCAAGGTGGGCAAATCACCTGAGCCCAGGAGTTCAAGACCACCCCAGGCAACATGGTGAAACTCCTTCTCTACTAAAAAAAAAGAAAAGAAAAATTGGCCAGGTGTGGTGGTGCACACCTGCACCTGTAGTCCCAGCTACTCAGGAGCTTGAGGAGGGAGGGTCACTTGAGCCCAGGAGGCAGAGGTTGCAGTAAGCCAAGATCACACCACTGCACTCCAGCCTGGATGACAGAGCGAGATCCCGTCTCAAAAAAATTTTTTTTAAGTACAGAACACTCCACACAGGTAAAAAGTTCCTGCACCTGACATGATGTTAAAAAAATATAAAAATGTAATCTCACATATGTGTTATGTATAAAGTCACATATGTGCTATGTATAAAAACCCATGGGTGTACAGATCATTTATAGAGTTCACAGCTAAGTAAAGGAGAATGTCTGCCTCACTGCTTTCCACTTAACTATCCTCCTACCTGCTTTCCTCCCTTTCATCACATCTGAACAGAGCAGGTATCTAAGCATCCCACACGTTTGCAGCTCTGGAAACCCCTGGAGATTCTTCTGCACCAGTTCCTTGCAGGCTGTACCCAATGTGGCTGCCACCAGAAGGATGATGGTAGAAACATTTCAGGTAGTCAAAACCCCCAGCGGTTTCACTTATATTAGGGGTAAGCATTCTAAGAGCTAAACTAAATAGAATTTAATTTTGGGCACAGTAGCAACTGGTATATATCTACCTTCTGATGAAACATAGCAAGATATCCCAGTGTCCCAAGTATTTAAAGAAAGAAAACTCCTGTTTCTTATACCAATTTTACCATTTTTTGCTATTCGTATCCCACCATGGTTACCTTGGGTCTCTCCATGCCTTCTAGTCTGCTGTGGACTGAGTGTCAGCTCCCCAGGCCAAGTGCCCAGAAACTCATCCCTTTCTTCATTCCTGCCCTGCAACCACAGCCCAACAGCGTCCCTAGGAGCTGTAACTACTCATTCCTCACACATTCCTTGCCCGGCATGCTCAATTGCTCACTCACTCCTGGGCTCAAATCAAACATTCTCTTCATAAGTTTCTTCAATAACTTTAATGTGGCCGTAAGGACTTATGAGTGTCACAAGTCAAACTTGCAAAGCTTGAACTAAAAAAGTGGAAAATCCCAAACTACCATCATTTGGATTTACGTCGCTGGACATTTCATTTAGTTACAAGAGGGGTTGTAATAGAGTCAAGCCGCCTCTTAAAGCTAAAGTATTTAGAAGGAAGGAGACAGTACAAGAACACACTAATCAACATGGAGCAATCGAACTAAAAAGTCAAGTCATGGCAGAGAATACAAGAGGTCATTATTCAGTGATATTATGTATTTGGAAAATTTAAAATGGCAAAGTTCACTGTTTTGCCTCCTTCCAGCTAGTTCCCACTGTTAACCTACAAAATGCAAAGTGCTTTGATCAGCCTGGAATTTTAAAAATCTCTCTCTCTATAGCTCACTTTGCACTAACCTGTTAGAGTAAGTGTAAATTAGTTAACAGCGCTTCACTGTGAAGCATCATAACTAGTATTTTGCCATACATAACTAGTATTTTGCCATACGTAACTAGTATTTTGCCATACATAACTAGTATTTTGCCATAGATAACTAGTATTTTGCCATACCTAACTAGTATTTTGCCATACATAACTAGGATTTTGCCATACATAACTAGTATTTTGCCATACATAACTAGTATTTTGCCATACATATTCACAAAACCAGTCCCTTACAAATCCTCTTCTCTACCACCTCAACAGGCTCCACTATCAGTGTAATGGAATTCTAACATGTTTTGTCTTACATTTCAGGGTTTTGTTCTGATGGTTGTTGTTTTCACAGCTTCCTTTATAATGCAAGTAGCCATACAGGAAAAAATCTCCATAGCGGTGCAATCTAGACACACTCACGCTTTTGTGGTAATACACAGAAAATGGTTTAATCATATGTAAGTCTGATGTTGAGTCCCTCCTCCAGCTGACTGACAGTTCCTATTAACACGGCAGCATGAGCAGGTTCTGATTTTTCTGTTTGCACACTATTGCATAATCAAAGAGTCTTGGGCAAAGGGTGGCATATCAGGAAATTAGATGTCAATTAACAGAGGCTTGCTTTCCTGTCAGCCTTTGTTTAACAAATTCCATCTGCTTTCCTCTGAAGGATGCTGCAGAAGAGAATTTTCCTTAATTATTTTAGAAACTCAGAGATGTGATAAAAGGAGAAAAAATACTGAGTCAAACAGACTCATGAGGCATCCAAACTTGGAGAGAGAACATCACTGCTTATCTCCTAAGGAGAGGTAAATGTCATTCAGGCAGGCAGCTGAGAACCAGTGCAGGACAATCTGCCCCGTTAATTGACCTTTTCTTCTTAATCTCAACAAACCAACCAAGGCCCACGATCTGTACGCACCCACCAATTCTCAGCGTTGATTCTACCCCAGGTGTGCTAATTAGCTTACATTTGAAACAAAGTGCATTCCCCTTGTAAGCATCTGAACTTTGCAAGAAGTAGCCATACTTTTAAAAGAGAAAAAGAAAAAAAGAAGAAAAAACCAACCTTAAGTAACACATGTGACACCACCACTGTAGACAAATTATGTCAAGGTAGTAAATTAGCGTCAATCGCTTATTTACTCTCTTTACATTGTAATTTCCTCCACACAAACACTAAATCCATTACCAACAGGATTTCATCTACAGCGGAAAAACCTAAGTTGAACACTTGGAAATTTTTTGTGGGGGTCGCGGGCTACTTCCAAGTTTGGGAAACACTCCACATTTGGATTGATATAATCCTAATCCTGACTAAAATTTAGTAATTTGCACATCCACCTTTTACCTATGACAGAATAAAATCAAGCAATTTTCCTGGTCTCTTTGCACATCTCTGGTATAGGCAGACCAAAGTCTTCATCTCTACACCTGCAGTGGTTTCCTTGCTTGGACTTTACGTATATAAAATTTTTTTATTAATAAGACTAGGAATCAAAACAAGTAGAATACACCAATTTTTTTTTTTTTTGAGATGGAGTCTCACTCTGTAGGCCAGGCTGCAGTGCAGCGGCGTAATCTTGGCTCACTGCAACCTCCGCCTCCCAGGTGCCTGTTCAAGCAATTCTCCTGCCTCAGCCTCCTGAGTAGCTAGGATTACAGGCACGCGTCACCATGCCCAGTTAAGTTTTGTATTTTTAGTAGAGACGAGGTTTCACAATGTTGACCAGGCTGGTCTTAAACTCCTGACCTCGTGATCCACCCGCCTCAGCCTCCCAAAGTGCTGGGATTACAGGGGTGACCCACTGCGCCCAGCCCAAACATTATTTTTCGTAGAGATGCTATAATTGAGGTCCAAGCTTAAAATTATCTGCATTAAATGCTGGCTCCACGCCCCACACTGGCTGAGTGCAGCACTGCAGACGATACCACACCCCTGTCCTCTCCCTTTTGGTCTGGATTATGAACTCAAAGAATGTTAAGATTGTTACTAAAACACCACAAAAGATTCAAAAATGGTGCATGAATTAAATGTACGTAAAATGTTCTTAAAAACCTGAATACGGACAATTTGGAACCCAAAAACAAAAACTAAGGTATTTCTCTACCAGATGGTTCTTCTTAGTATTAAGGGAAATATGCTTTGGATACAAGAGAAACATTTTAAGAGCTCACTGAACGTTTTATTCACAAACTAATAATTCTAAATTCAGACCAAAAACACTCATGCAGCTATGTTTGAGACCTGAAAATTACTGAGCATGGATTCGGATGTTAAATCCCAGCTGTTTATGTACAAAGTACCTGAGGCTCAGCATACAGCAAAGGGCACCTGAAAAAGAGTTCCCGGGTTCTACACACACCACGCTTTGACAACACAGTTGCGAGCTGCCAGAGGAGTTGGGCTCAGTGCCACTGACCACCACGTGGACAACCAATTAAACCACAGACGGTATCAAATGACAAGAAGCTGCGGTCTGTGTAAAGCAAAGAGAAGGTCCCCTTATGTTTCAAACAGCTCACGGACTCTAAGGAACACGGAAATCAGAGCTGCGAGGCAACTCAGAGAGCATCCATTCCAGTACCCTCATTAGAAAGGTGATCAAATTGAGTCTGAATGACTTGCCAGAGTTCACATGAACCCTTTCTTGGGATCTAAGCATTCTTACACCTCAGATTTTCCACTGCAGAGGGTGAGCTTGAAAGCTAAACCCCCTATGTTCTCTAAAGGCAAATTACCCTGAAGTATGGAAGAAATTGCCTAGATAATTAACATTCCAAACAGTTTACGATAATAAAGTAAAATCTTAAGCCTGGAGAACCATGTTTTATTTAGCACATTTAGTATTGCTTCAAACTCTATCTTTATTTTATGATTGAAAAGTGGTTCTCCAGGCATAAGGAGAAAAAGAGGAATGGATAATTGACTGATTGATTGATATAGATATAGATATAGATACATAAGCACTGCATTTCCAAAACAAGAATGCTTCTTTTAAAAACCGGTTTTCTCTGATTCTAAATGCCAACACACACACACACACACACACACACACAAGCAAACAAAAACCCACCACAATCAATGAACATTTTTGAATCTCTTTGAATTTCTGGATCTGCTTTCATTTACTCACCCATGATCACCAGTCTTTTACAATCCCTGAGCCAAGTACAGGTCAGGTCCCAGAGATGCTTCTGCAGTGGTGGTTAATCAATATTGTCCTCTTATGAGAGTACTGTGCTTTACAGAACAGTCCAGAAAATGCATCTGCCCCCAAGCTACTGTTAGTGACTATTCCTGAACAGGTATACACTCTTCATAGAATGATACAAAATCAGGCCAGGTGCAGTGGCTCACACCTATAATCCTAGCACTTTGGAAGGCCAAGGTGGGCGGACCACCAGGTCAGAAGTTCGAGACCAGCCTGGTCAACATAGTGAAATCCCGTCTCTACTAAAAATACAAAAAAAAGTAGCCAGATGTGGTGGCACACGCCTGTAGACCCAGCTACTTGAGAGACTGAGGCAAGAGAATCACTTGAACCCGGGAGTCGGAGGTTGCAGTGAGCCAAGACCATGCCACGGCACTCCAGCCTGGGTGACAAAGCAAGACTCCATCTCAAAAAAAAAAAAAAAAAAATTCAATATTAGTCATAAGAGAAATTTTAGAGATGACTTCCTCCAGAGGAGGCCAAATACTTTCATCACTAGAATCTTTCATCCAAACAGAATTTCATTTTATATGGAAATATAACTGACATATAAATTATATATTATACAATATATTCTCATTGTATATAATATAAATTACATGTCACAATATCTGTGTATGTACCAGAATATATTCGGAGATGGAAGGGGGCTCTCCCTAGTGGGATGCAGCGTCAGAGCACTGCCTGTTTCCCCTGCTGCTACAGCCCCCAGGAGGAATCTCCAGGTATCCAAGGCTACCAACTATAGCCACGCCCAATAGCCTCAGGAAGCCATATTTTGTTCTCCAAATTAAGCTACTATTGTTGATGCCTCTTGCACTTTCTCCTCTTCAACACACGCCTCTATCCCTCTTATTTATTTATTTATTTATTTATTTATTTATTTATTTATTTTGAGGGTCTCTCTCTGTCACCCAGGCTGGAGTGCAGTGGCGTGATCTCAGCTCACTGCAGCCTCTGCCTCCCGGGTTCAAGATTCTTGTGACTCAGCCTCCTGAGCAGCTGGGATTACAGGAGAGAGCAATCACGCCCGGCTAATTTTTGTATTTTTAGTAGAAATGGTTTTTTGCCATGTTGGCCAGGCTGGTCTTGAACTTCTGAGTTCAGGTGATTCGCCCCCCTTGGCCTCCCACAGTGTTGGGATTACCAACATAAAACCCCACGCCCAGCCCTCTTTATCATTTATTCTTACAGTAGGTACAAGAAAATAAGAAGGCTTAATACATACAAACCTTCTCTCAATGTCACAGAGACTGTTATTGTAAAACAAAAAATCTTATTTTTTAAAATCAATTAATTATAACAAGTGCTTTAATCTTCATTTCTGGAAAATATCACTCATCTCTTTATAAACCGGTAGATTATTTGTCAAAACTGTGTCTTCCACAATGTGGGCCTGTCACTAAAAGAGGCTTTGTTAATACAGTAACCTTCTCTGCTATCGTCATCAATATGGAAGACCATTCTGATTCAGTCCTCTAGCCCCGTATTTCTTAAACTGTGTCCTACCAAAAACTTTGTGAAGAAGTGCTAATAGAGCCCCTCATCCCTTCACCAAGAAAAAATGCCAGTCAAATATATCTGGAAAATGTTGAATTCTTCATCCCCCATGAAGATTTACAAAATCATTAATGTATTAAAGAACCTGACAATTCCTGCAGCAAAGAAACCTATTGTATGTGTTTGCCATAATTTCCAGTATTATTTGAGCAGGAACACTTTGATGACAGGACACACATTAACATTCTACAGGAAGGTGTTCTCTAAGCAACCGTTGTTTTAGTCCACGCCACAAGGAATGACATCTCACAGGGAATTTTGGTACCCAGGGCCAAATCAAAAGAAAGATTCGGAAACGAAAACTAATTCAACAGCACAATCCAATATACCCTCATACCAATGAGTTAACCACAGAATGTTTAGCAGCCTCAACAGAGACTATCGCACACTCAATCCAGGTCTTCAGACAGGTATCCCCGCCCTCTTTCTAGCATGCCTACTGCCTTGGAAAGGCAAGACATTTTGCAGGCCCTGCCCTAATTGTGAACTCTGCGCCTTCAGCGTATACCAATGGTGAGAAATTATGCTTGGAGGGCACCTGGCAGTAACTCCAACGCCTCCCAACGGTTCTTGGCCCACAGCTTTGGAACCACTGGTCTGGGCCATAGGGGTGGCACTGTTTTCCCTAACTCGGATATTTTTTCTGGGACAAGTTCACAGGGATCTTCATGTTTAAAGTTACAGTTAATTTTATGGGCTAAGCACCCAAAAAAGAGAATCTCTGCAATAAAACAGTTCAAAGATACACCTTTACTGCAAGGGCCACTGACTCCAAGAATTCACTCTACAAATATTTACCAAGCATATCCTACATGGCAAGAACTGTGCTCTGTGGCCATTCTAGTATATTTTTGACCTGATGTATGGACTTATCTCTCACACAGAGCATTATAGTCAGCATACTTGGCAAAAATTAGTAATATTACAATAAATTATCCAAACTGGCTTTGTTCTTTCGCAACCATTCTGGGTCTGCATAGATAACGCACACACACCATGGAATAATGGATGACCCAGAAAATGTGTTCCTTCTACTCATTAAAATTAATTATTGTAAAGTCTTATTCAAGACAATAAAATTTAAAAGAACAGTGATGTGATGTTGAGTTAACTGACAAATATTTTACACATGTATAGCAAACACAGTCAGGGTTATATCATTTTAGACTAGCAGATTTTGTAATCTTTAAAGTTAATACAAAATAACATAAAATAAATGGGCCAGGCACAGTGGCTCACATCTGTCATCCCAGCACTTTGGGAGGCTGAGGCGGGTGGATCACCTGAGGTCAGGAGTTCAAGACTAGCCTGGCCAACATGATGAAACCCCGTCTCTACTAAAAATAAAAATTAGGCCGGGCGCGGTGGCTCAAGCCTGTAATCCCAGCACTTTGGGAGGCCGAGACGGGCGGATCATGAGGTCAGGAGATCGAGACCATCCTGGCTAATACGGTGAAACCCCGTCTCTACTAAAAAATACAAAAAACTAGCCGGGCGACGAGGCGGGCGCCTGTAGTCCCAGCTACTCGGGAGGCTGAGACAGGAGAATGGCGTGAACCCGGGAGGCGGAGCTTGCAGTGAGCTGAGAGCCGGCCACTGCACTCCAGCCTGGGCGGCAGAGCAAGACTCCGTCTCAAAAAAAAATAAAATAAAATAAAATAAAATAAAAATTAAAACATTAGCCGGGCGTGGTGGCATATGCCTGTAATCCCAGCTATTCGAGAGGCTGAGGCAGGAGAATCGCTTGAACCCAGGAGGCGGTGGTTGCAGTGAGCTGAGATCACACCACTGTATGCCAGCCTGGGTGACAAGAGGGAAACTTGGTCTTTATATATATATATATACACACACTGGGCTCATGCCTGTAATCCCAGCGCTTTGGGAGGCCGAGGCAGGCAGATCATGAGGTCAGGAGTTCAAGACCAGCCTGGCCAACATGGTGAAACCCCGTCTCTACTAAAAACACAAAAAATTAGCCGGGCGTGGTGGCAGTTGCCTGTAATCCTAGCTACTTGGGAGGCTGAGGCAGGAGAATCCCTTGAACCAGGAGTCAGAGGATGCAGTGAGCTGAGATCGCACCATTGCACTCCAGCCTGGGCAACAGTGAGAGACTTGGTCTCAAAAAAAAAAAAAGTATATATATAGTGTCATGAATCATGGCATGTGGATTCAGCAGTTACATAAAAGGGATTCTTTTATTGTAGAACTGGGGTAAAACATGATGATGATGTAATCAATAAAATTCATATCCTCTTTTAAAAACAAATTAGGACACTTAAAGAACTGTGATGTTCTCAGATTTTATTTATGCGAAATGTTAGTACCACACAAGCCAAAGTTTTTGATATCTGTAGTAAATGCTTCTGTGTGATGTTTAAGTTCAGTGGAAAAATGCAGAAAGAGATACGTCAGTTAACGTTGACACATGGCTTCTAATTCTGGATGTGGTCTCCTGACTACAAAGGAATGAGGGGCAATCTACATTTCAAGCTACAGGGATTAAGAGACTCACTCTGTCTTGATTGAATGGCACTGAGCACATCGCCAAGCGATGAGATCTATCTTAGTCCTCTTCTTTCAAATTTTGCAGCTAGACAATCCTCTTAATGGCTGGCATAAATGGCCCAGAAGTAAGTTGCACCGGAAACTTGCAAACAAATGAAAACCACTTCTGCTCCACTGCACTGCTGAGTGGTCAGGGAGAAGGGAAGACAAAGCCCAAAGAATCCCTGTATAAAAAGAACGTCAAAACTTCCCTATAATATACGAAAACTCCACCCTCATATACTTTATAAGGAGACACAAAACTTGCAGTGCACAAAGGCACCTGTGATGGGTGCTTAGAATATCCTCACCAGTGCTTACATAGGCTGAATTTTGAGAGAACATTGCAATCCTTTACTCTTCTTTCTGCTCTGAAATCAGCATAAAAGTTCCCCCAGTGAAAGGGGTACCAACTACAGAATACTTTACAGACTTTGTGATCTTTGGTTAGTGGTATTACAATTGGGTGCAATGACACAAATTACGGTTGAATTATGTCCTCTAAGGTAAGCACTGTATACATCACATTTAGCCTGCAAGATGCTTCCTGTCCTGAGCCCAAATTCCGAGATATAAAAGTATTTCATTGGAAATTTACATATCAGTTTCTTCATGCACTTATGTATTTATTCATTTGTTTATTCTTCATTCATATATTCCTTTCCACAAATATTGAAAAGGCACCTATCAGATATTGGATCCTATGCAAAGAACGGCTCATAGAAACAGCCCTGCCTCACGGAGTGTATGGTCTAATGGAGAGAGAAGGAGGAGAAAGACTAAGCAAACAAACACACCAAAAGAATATTTAACGCTATAATAAGCGTTGCAGGAAAGAATAAGTTTTCACAGAAATGCAGAATGGGAAATGTCTAATTTAGACAGCAGTGAAGGTCATGGAAGAAGATAAAGTCCCATGAGCCCCTAATGGAACATCTTTTGTTGTCCTGTAGCATGAGGAGGTAGAAAGACCAAAGGAGCAGAACCAGGTCCCAGCTTTGCCGTGCAGTAAGAGTGAGAAAGTCAGTGCTATTTCTGAGCCTAGTTCCTCATCTAAAAAACGGGGATGAGGTTAACACCTCTATTACCTACCTCACCAGCTGCTGGATCAAATTTGATAATCAAATGTGACATAATACCTGGAGCATTTTATAAACTGCCGAATGGTGTAAAACTGTTAGTTACCAATTCCCTATGTCACACCTCAACATGAATGACAAAAGATTTCAAATGTTTGATAGGCTTCATTCATTTATTCCAAATGTTTGGTAGTCACCAAAATGCAATCATCAGCATGCATAAGACACAGACCCCTATGAGAAAGAAAGGTTCAGCTACCCATAGAAGAAAAAGAACAGCTGTCACCCATATTAGATTGTGAAAAGTCAGTTGATGAATTCAGATGGTTTTCCTTGTGAAAATCAAGAAGCCTGCAGTCCCAAACATGAGTCCTTCTTTCCAAGAGATCTGACATTCTAGGAGAACTCTACACCTCCTATTAACACTTCTCCATTTCTTTTGTTCTTGCATGCATTTCATTAAAAGAACACTGCCCTCCTCATTAACATCTATTCCATTCTTCATTTAAACGAAGACCAAATCTACAAGACACCCTCATTTGGCAAGTAGCCCAAGAAGCAACAGCTATCTTTTTGAACTCATTTTATTTACCATTATCCAAGGAAATATAAGCAGAATATTTTATCTTTGGAAAAACCAAATGTTGGAGTCAAAGACAGACACCAGTTGTAATTTGTCAACTACAACTCAATTACCTACCAGACATAATTCTTTAACTACATGTAAATAATCAGATTTGCCCCATCACTTCAAACTAAAGACAATATGCCATAAGATCCTAGAGCCCAGCACAGGCTCAAGCAAGAGGTCATCCGTACCAGGACGATGCATGTAAGATCCATTTATTTAAAGAGATGTAACAGAAGCTTTACAACCTCCCTGAGAGGAAAGGCAAAAAGCATTCTCTTTTTGCTCTCTATACTATACGTTTTAATATTAAACACAAGCCTCTCTTACTAAAGAGCATATTATGTAAGGTATTATTGTCATCCATCTCCGAAGTTCATTATATGCTTTCTTTTTTTTTTTTTTTTGAGACGGAGTCTCACTCTGTCGCCCGGGCTGGAGTGCAGTGGCCGGATCTCAGCTCACTGCAAGCTCCGCCTCCCACCTCCGTTCACGCCATTCTCCTGCCTCAGCCTCCCAAGTAGCTGGGACTACAGGCGCCCGCCACCTCGCCCAGCCAGTTTTTTTGTATTTTTTAGTAGAGACGGGGTTTCACAGTGTTAGCCAGGATGGTCTCCATCTCCTGACCTCGTGATCCGCCCGTCTCGGCCTCCCAAAGTGCTGGGATTACAGGCTTGAGCCACCGCGCCTGGCCCATTATATGCTATCTTATCAGTGCCCCAGCATTGATGTATGATCATAACTTATGCATGAAACATACTGTCAGTGAAAAGTAATGTGCTCAATAAACCCCCTCACCTCCCAAATGGAGTAACCTAGAGCCACGCACAGACACACACCCTGGACCTTACCCCTGAAGTGCCTTCCATGTAAGCAGTTTTCCAACCCCAACTGGGTCAGGGAAACAGTCTTCCTTTCTGCTGAGTCATCCCCCAGCGTGCTTTGTAATAAGAGCATTAGCGCATTTCCTACCTTTAAACTGCTAATGGCAATTCATATGCAAACTCTGAAAATGGCCCAGGCCTCTACAGAAGCAGAGTAAAGGACAGCCTGCTAACATGTGATAGTGTGGGTGTCCTCACTGAGCTTTTCTCTCTAGAGCTCAGCCCCTTATGATATCACTTTGGTATCAATTGTGTCCCCACACAATGGGCATCTGGAAACCTCCGACTGAATTCCTGAGGATTAAGTGACTTGCCTGAGGCTAGATGGTCCCATGGACTTGGAAACAGAACCCGTAGCTCCCAATGCTATAAGGCTCTTGTTAAACACACTAGATGGACCCCTGGGATTCAGCTCCTCCTGCCTGAGAACCTGGCCAGGGACTGGACATGCTGTGTTCTCATTCAGCACTCTCTGATGGCAAAGCAGCTTCTAGACCCTGAAATGGGGGGAAGGAGACTGATTAACATAAATTTGGACAAAAGATGTCTAAAAGCTGCATTTTCCAAACCTCTAATCCTAGCTCACTCTAGCCTGAATCTGCCTCTCCTCTTTGCCTCTCTTCTAAAAAGAAGAAAGAAAAACATAAAATAATAGTGCAAATGTGCATGTGTGTGTGTGTGATTTTTGTACACGGGTCAGACTGCATCCATTTAGTAGTGATATCACTCCAAAGCTGCTTCTTGAAATGTGCTTAAAATTATGTTCAGATGCACCACACTTATTTCACACCTAGACATTAAAAAATGGATTTTATGAGAAGAAAATGCAACAAGTGAGAAATGAACACAAAACAGCTAGCATGATGAATGTGTATGTCTCATAACTAAAAATATACATTATACGTTACCCAAGAGGAACTCTAATTTAAAAAAAAATAATAATTTATTATTTATATGCACGAAATGAGAAAAAATGTCCTGTAGTTACACTTTCATTAAGATTGAGTTAATTTTAATGGATTAGTTAAGGATGAAGTGATAACAAAGTGGAAGTTAAATTACAGGAATTATCATCACTATCACTAGAGTCTGAATCTAGTTTTATGTCCCTAATACCACATAGCTAATGAAGTAAAAAGTAAGTACATGTGACTTCTCCAAATTAACAGATCAAAAGATTGGCTCATTTTAATAAGTTTTTTAAAACTCTTATATTAAAACAGTTTTTAAATTTAAAATCCCTAATTGTTTTATTTTTCAATATTTTATGTTTCCTATACTTGCAATAATTTTTCCCATTTGTTGATATCTTCATGTATCTACTCAACACATTTATTGTTCACTAGAACCACTGGTAAGCACCAAAACGATAACACACACAGTAATTTTCAGCAGACAGTGTTCTTGGACATACGCAATCTCACTTAAAGAAAATATACAAGCTGAGAAATCGAAACTACGAGGGAAAAGGGAGGGCCCACTGCGAACCATCCCACTACCCGACCACCGCTGGCCTTCGCAGGACACCATGAACACACCGGTCCAAACCGTCTTCTCTCCTGTCAATAGCGCCAGCCTCCCAGCTATGAGATGCTGAAGGAAGAGCACGAGGTGGCTGTGCTGGGGGCTCCCCACAACCCTGTGCTCCCCCGATGTCCACCGTAATCCACATCCGCAGCGAGACCTCCGTGCCCGACCATGTCGTCTGGTCCCTGTTCAACACCCTCTTCATGAACCCCTGCTGCCTGGGCTTCATAGCATTCGCCTACTCCGTGAAGTCTAGGGACAGGAAGATGGTTGGCGACCTGACTGGGGCCCAGGCCTATGCCTCCACCGCCAAGTGCCTGAACATCTGGGCCCTGATTTTGGGCATCCTCATGACCATTCTGCTCATTGTCATCCCAGTATTGATCTACCAAGCCCATCGATAGATCAGGAGACATCATTCAGGCCAGCAGCTCCGCCCACAACCTGTGTCCCACGTGCTCCACCTTCCTTCCATTCCTCGCCCTGCCCCCGGAGCGAGTCCTGTATCAGCCCTTTATCTTCACACTTTTCTACAATGGCATTCAATAAAGTGTACATGTTTAAAAAAAAAAAAAAAAAAAAAAAAAAAAAAAAAAAAAAAAAGAAATATACAAACTAAATCTCAATAATTATCTAGCCATGCATAATTTTGATAGATTATCTAAAATTTTAAACAGGGGCTAAGAGAAACAAGAGGCAAGTTACACAAAGCAAAATGTTATTTGATGAGTATCAGGTCAGCTAATTAAAAAAAAAGAGTGTATGAAAAGAAACATTAAAAGATTTAGGAAAAACTGGAAAAGTAGAACTCCACTATCCACGAAGCAAGTTACGGCAAAACCAATGCTAAATATCAAAACATTCAAATCCTTTCCTAGATTGTTTCCACAAAACACCAAAATGAACGATGAGATACGCATTTACATGCATAACTAATCTGTGCATGTGTTTATTTGAGGTCGGAGACATTTTTCGGAGGCACCATCGACACACGCTACCAGTAGATAAGGACTGGAATCTACAATTGTTTAAAGCAAAAAGCAACAACAGCATCATTCTTGTGTAGTATCTGTTACTGTTCTCTGCAATGACCCTAAAAAACTCATGAACAAATGCATACACATCTCTCCCCATTTTCAGATACACGTGTTTTTCAAAGTCTTTGTTTTGAACTTTGGTGAATTTGTATTTACTTCACTAAATACACGTTTTCACAAATGTATCTATCAAAACCTGAGGGGAAATTTTCAAGAAAGAATCTTCCAAGATCATTTATCCCTCATTCATTCTACCTCACCATCCCTAATCCTCTACTAAATTAACATTTTGGCCAAAATAATCATCTTATGCCACATCTCAAATCATGTCAATTACCTGCTTTAAAACCTTTACCATTTATAGGCTCCTTATTTCCTGAAATTCTCATGTGAAGTCCTTGGCCCCTTGCAGAACAGCCTAGGTACACAGGGGGTTTGTCTTGCTTTTCCAACTTTGTCTCTCGAATCTCCCCTTCTAAATCTCTGATCCTGTTCATCCATCCATTCGTAACGCTGCCATTTTCTTTCCTAACCCAGAATATCCTCCTTCAAGTAAACCAGTCAGAATTCTATTCATATCCCTCACACAATTTAAATATAATTTATTTCATGAAAGTTTCCACATCAAATATCTCCTTCTCCCAGCCAGCTTCTCTCGTCCCTCCTCCTCCCGCCCTCTCTCTTCTGTGTGCCTCTGTCACTTGTTCCTCTAATGGGACTTGCCACATCCTACCTGTGAACAACCGTTTGTCATATCTGCTCTAAGAGTTACAACACGCTCAAAGTGAGACCATTTCTTACTTAGTTTCATAACTTACCACACTTAGTTTTGTGTGACCAGTAACGTGATTAATAAAGCTCATAAATAGATTTTACTGTTTTCAAACAACATAACTGAGTGGCAGCTCTAATCCTATGCTCACATATTTTCTGTTCTTTCCCTCTAAAACGTGAGTCCCTAAATGATATTTAACCATTGCTCTATTTGAGGTTTCTTTAGGAACAGGTGAAATACCATAATTATCATGCACAAATATTTTAAGGAAAATCAGATTTTTCTAGAACATGATGTGACCAATCTGCTTGTGGGAGGAAGATATTTTCAATGGCTGACATTCACACCAACCCAAGAGCCTTCAGTCTCCAATTCTACTGATCCTCAATATTTGTTTATAATAAGTGTGTGTTTACAGAGCCAGAAAAATTACTGTCCTAAGAATGCAAAAAAAATGCATACCAGTATATTTTGGCATGCTATACATACCTATTGGCTATAGAATATAGACTTAAAGATTGTTCAGTACAATGGCTTGTATCTTCCATTTGTCTTTCTGTTACTGGGTTTGGAGAAAATTGAGACACTTCAAGTCACAGATTACGAATTAGGCAAACATTGATGAAGTTTTTAAAGGTATCAACTAACAGCATGATGCCAGAACAACTGGAAAACTAAGTTTAAAAAATAACTCAAACAAATATGTGATGGTGTGCAACAGCACACTCTCCTCACTCCCCGAATTATTTTACTATCGTGTAGAGCTCTTGAAGGGCCAAATCAATACATTTTCTCTTCCACCTGCCACCCTCCGATATAATGGTTTTTGATATAATAATCCACTAAATAATCATTTAACTTCTGTACTAAATTGTCTTCTCTAGAGAATGTGAAGTCCCCAGTTGAGAAAATCACAGATCACAGAGTGTGGATCTTAAATGTATTAACTTATTTCCTTAAAAGCACAAAACAAACATATTGAGTAAAATCATTTTTATAGTATTACATAAAAAGTAAAATACACATAATGTTAATTTTTATTGTAAGGTAATTTATGACTCACATTCCTTCTGTGTTTCTTGCTAATTACTGATATAATTTTTGACTTACAAATGTCCTAAGTGATATACTTTGAAAAAAGGTACATTTTTAAATACATATTACAAATTTAAAAGCTTTAGATTAAGAGTGAAAAATTAATGACAACACCTTGGCGTGGTTAAGTTTCTTCCTACAGGATCCTTAGAAGTAGGTATTTTAAAAGTACCTCACTAACATCTATTTTTAAAAATAGTTTTACTTTGTGTATGTTCATATATCTGTGACTTACTGAAATATTTCTCAAAATATTGTCCACAATATACCCGCTTCAAAATATTTGAAGAAGTAGTTTTAAATGCAGCGACCCCAAGACTCCAGCCTACCTTGATCAGAATCCCTTGGCGTGAGGAACTAGCAAGCATGCATTTAAAGCAAGTTTGCCCACGTGATTCCGACGCACACCAGAGTTAAGCAGCCTGCCGAGTGGATCTAAAACCATGTCTCACTGTATTCTCAACGTTGTATGTCCGAAAGAAAAGTTGCAAACGATTCCTTCCAAAATATATATATATATATTGTTTATAAACGCTCCTTCTAGAGTGTCCCTCAGCAGAAAACTAAACTAGTTTTCAAATCCCACGGCGTTTCAGCTGAATTAACAAACGGAAGAGCCATCCTTCTCCTGATTCCCTGGCGTCCTAAAGCGCTCCTGGCAAAAGCCCGCGTCGCACCTCGGGGTACTGACCTCCGCTTCCCACAGGTCAGAATACTGAATCGAGTCTGCATTCCCAGAAGACCTAAGGGACCCTGCCCCGCGCACCAGCCTCCCCCACTCTCCCGGCAGAGCGGCTCCGAGAGCCCAGGCGCGGCCTCCCGCTCCCCGTCAGCACCTCGGACAGAGACTGGCGGTGCCGGGCCCGGGTCAGCCGGTCCAGGAGGCAGCCTTGGAAGCACCGCAGAGACCACCCCCGGAACGCACAGACCACCGTCTTCGTTCCCCTTTTCCGCAGCCAGCTTCTCTTTCCAAACGACAACAAAGGACACCTTAACTATCTTACCTAGAACACAGGAGCCACCCCCACATCTCGCCTCTCCCGGGTCCACAGCGCCTGTTGCTAAGGAGGCGAGACAGCGCTCGGGAAGCCTCGGGACCCGGCGCAGAGCGCTGGAGGAGCTGCAGCGGCGGACGGGAGCACCAGGCCGGCCAGGACCCCTCGGCAGGAAGGCTGCGCCCTCGCGGCTCCGAAGCCAGCCAGGCCCCCGAGCGCCCCGGGCGGGTGCAGGGAGCCGGGCAAGCGAGGGGCCGGCGCCCGGGAGCGCGGCTCCCTCTGCGGGCCGGGGAAACTCGGCCCCGGCCGAAGAGGCCTCCGGCCCAGCCCTGTGGACGCCTGTGACCCCAGACAGCGGGCCGGGGGCTCGGGGACCGCCCTGGGAGGGCGGGCACTCACCATGTTGACTTCGGACACCATGTCGATGCTGGCGATGTCAATGTTCATCCCCACGCAGACCGGGGGACCTGCGGGAAGCGCAGGACAGGGCGGTCAGCCCAGCTCCGACGCGGGGCGCGGGCGGCTCTGAGGACTGGGGGCTATCCCGGGAGGGGCGCGGGCGAAGGGCCTCCACCCCCCCCGCCGCGGCTCCGCGGATGCGCCCCCGCCTCCCTCCGCCCAGGCCGCCGCCGCCGTGGGTCGCGCTTCCCGCAGCGGCCGCGCGCAGCCCACTTACCCCCGAAGTCGGGTCTCAGGCGAATGTCGTAGCCTTTCAACAGCTTGTCCACCGTCTCCTTCACAAAGGACATGTTCCCGGGGTCGTTCACACTGGGGGGGCGGGGAGCACCGAGAGCGGGGTCAGGGGCGGCTCAGCCGCCAGCGCCCCGCGCACCCCGCGCCCTGCCCGCCGCCCGCCGGCCCACCCGCGGCCCCTACCTCTGGGCGCAGCACACCACAGCCACCAGCACCGGGGCCGAGAAGATGCCGAAAAGCCTCCCTCCCGCAAGGCCCCACATCCCTCCGCCGCGCCCCGGCACGGGGGAGGGGGCGCCCCGCCGCCGTCGCGACCCGCAGCCGGGGCTGCTCCTGCTGCTGCCGCCGCCGCCGCGCTGGCCCGGAGCGGAGGAGGGCGCAGGGGGAGGGGAGGAGGGGGAGGAGCGGGCGCTGGGAGGGAGGGAGGAGCGGCGAGCGGAGAGGAGCGCGCGCGGGCGCGGGGCGGGGGAGGAGGCCGGGGAGTCGGAGGCGGAGCCGCCGCGCCGCGCACCCTGCCCTCCCCCTCGCTGGCCGCGGCCCGAGGCCGGGGCCCTGGGCGCTCCCTCCCGCTTCGGCGGCCTCCGCACGGGACTCGGAGCTCCGGCACCGCGGAGTGCGGGGGCGGCCCGGGCCGGACGCTGCGAGCGGAGCCGCGGCTGCGCGGAGTCGGGCGGGGCTGGGGGTCGGCCACGGAGCCGGCTCCTCTGGGCGCTCGGCGGCCGGCGAGTGCGGGGACTGTCCGCAGCCCCGACGCGGGTATAAGCGGCGGCGGAAACGCTGCCCGCCTACCCCGGCCCCCGAAGTTGGCCCCGCACCACGACCACCGCCCGCTGCGGCGCAGCCCAAGAGCCCCCGGGGCCGCGCCTCTGCCCGCCGGACTGCGTGCCGCCGCCTCCCGACGGTGCCTGCAGAAGCCCCCGCCTCACCTGCGGGGCTCAGAGCCTCGGGTCCCCAGGGTCCAGGAGAGCCAGATGGGCAGCAGGAGCGCCAGGAGCCCGGAGCACATGGCGCTGTTCCTCCGGCCTAACCTGCTGGGATCCGCTCTCCCCCACCGTCTCCGAGCATCCAAACGGCGACGCGGGGATCCCCGCCCCTACCCCCACCCTCAGGCTTTCCCGCCTGACCCGTCTTCCAGCCCCTGGTGTGGCGGCCCGATTCTTCATTTATAAAATTGGACCATTTTTTTAAAAGCTGCTCCTTAAACTGCACCTCTTACCCTCACTCATGAACATTTCTTAGGAGCACTGTGCGCTTTCTGCTCACATATACACATATGTCATGGATGGTTAAGAGAGGCCTGAATATGTGTTTTGTTATCAGCAAACTAGAATCCCAACCAGACTTGGAGACTGGATTGTCATTCCAAGGATGGTAAAATATCTGCCTCTTTTGGTGCCGCCCAGAGCTATCCGTGATCCTTAATATAAGGCAAGGATCCTTGCTTCCCTGTGACAGGCCTCCTTCGGCTGTCATTAGGCCACTGGCGAAAGGACCCTGGTGTACCAGTGCACAGCGGGTGCGCCCCGCCCTCTGGACCACCACCGCACACCCAAGGGGCCGCTCACCCACAGCCACAGGTTTTATATTTTAGTGAATGATCCCCAATAAAGTGTCTCTGTACCTCGGATTTCTAATATTGAAAAAGATGGTTACACAGTCCTACTTGTAGCCAACTAACACAACCTACACATCAAACTCATTTTTGTGTTCTGTAGACCTCTTCAAATTATTCCAGGACTTAATGGTTAATAATAGGTAACTACTTTATTGACTCATTTTTTCTTCTATGAAACTTAAGCTTTTCTTTAACATCGTTGAGACTTTATATTAGTAAATATCTAAATATAGATCCTAAATCTCACGTTGGCATGTTTCCGTGCATTAATTTTAAATATCACTGCCTTTTCTAAAAATCAGCTATTTTATTTTTGGAACAGAAAATGTGACCGCAGTACCTGAAAGATTCAGAGATAAATATAGCTCCCTAATTATTTTCTGGAAAAGTCTATTCACCACTGCTTTGCATTCAATGTCCTGTTAATGCACAATGGAATTATATGGAAAATTGTATCTGTTGTATCAGACACACATTCATAGTTCCGTTTATTTCTCCTTTTTCCATGCAGTTCTTTTAGAGAAATGCCCTGCTGGGTATCGTGGCTATAAAAAGTAAACAATGAAAAGAAGTTGTTTGAATAAAACCAACAACATAGCAAGAATTAGCCCCCTTACTACCAGTTTATATGTTCTAAGACTTGCAGAACCACATTACAACATTATTATCCAACCGGGCATCGTATCGGATCTTCTTGGCTTCACCCTGTCTCTGGAGCTTTTGGCTTTAACACCCCAGCTGCTGCCTCAGCACCCACTTCTGCAAGAAGTCTGATCAGCTTTACATGGGAACAAGCCCACATGGGATATGCTCATATCCTCATATCACAAGGTCTAAGATGCCACGGGATTTGCTCGGTACTCACATATATGCAATCTGAAATTTCTGGCAAGTTAAAAATCTATGGGGCAGACCTTTGGCTAACGAACACATATCCATGGATCAAAGCGTCTCCCTTTATTGCCTCCTAAGAAATGTCCTGAGATGCAGTTGCTGTTGGCCTCTCAAAGATGATCTTGTGAGATGGATCCATCTTTTGTCCTTCGTACTCAGCAGTGGGTGGTCTGCCTGGTAATGAACCCTCCCTCCTATCTGCTCCCTCTCTTTCCATGCCTAAATTCCCTTTTCCTTTGCTCCTGTTTTCATTGGAAAAAAACACCCTAGTAACATATCACCAACTGAATTTTGCCTCAGGATATGTTTTCTGGGGAACCTAGGCTGAGTTGTGAATTAATCCGCAAGTCATTAGAAGTGTCATCTAAAATGCAGTCTCTTTCAAAAGGCAAAATCAAAGAGAAAGACTGCAGAGGTGCGATCAGGATGCATGGGCTATAAGGTTCTTACACACCCACACACTACTGCACATCACAGCCACTGCTCAGCTTGCACCTACACCCACAACAAAGGGTGGACATACAGCCCGCCACCCTTCCTCCTTTCTCAGCTCCCTCCAACATAGGCAGCCATCTGGGAGGGGTGGATAAGCACTGAACACCAGCACCCAAATCCTTGTGCTCTCTTGGCTTAGACAGTAATTACTTATTAGCCAAATCAGCAGAAAATCATTAATTCAGTTCTTGCATTCATTTTAGACTGGAAGAAAAAAAGGCTCCAGGAGTCCATTTTTCATGGTAGTAGGAAAAGGAAGTGAATGCCGTTTTGTTCATAGGAAGGTGGTTTTAAATGGTCTAGAAGAATATTTGGAGACACTCAAGGTAGAAAGAAGGAAGGGAAGCAGAGAGCTGGGAGGCATCAGGTGATCACGTTATGTCATTCATGTCTGTGCGTTTTGATTGACCCAAATGCCTTTTTCCCCAAACTGTTTTGTTCAGTCACTTTTCTTTCTTATAGAAAACTTGTTTTTTTAAACAGTATCAAAGTTTTTTGGCACTACATTTTAAGGCTGTTCAAAAAAAAAATAACATAACACATGAACTAAAATGTTGCATTTATAGTTAGCTAAGTCTCAACAAATGTATAAACTAGTGTACATTTTCATCATTCCCAAAGTTCTCTTGTGACCCTTTGACCCATGTGCCACTGAAGGTTCCAGACAAGCTCTGAACAGCATACATTCTGTCATTATACTTGTTACTTTTTTTCTTGCCTGTTTTAAGCATTCGATGTAAGTAGAATGATGCACTACACGTTGTTTCACGTCTGGCATCTTTCACTGGGTGTAATGTTTCTGAGATCTATTCATGTTGTTGCAGATCCATAGTTTGTTCCTTTGTATTGCCAAGTAGTATTCCATTCACCTGTTGATGAGCCTTTCTAATTTTAGTGATTATGAATAACAATTCATATAGAGGTCTTTATATGGACATGAGGTTTCATTTCTCTTGGACAAATACCTAGGAGTAAGTAAAATGGCTAAATCATGTGGTGAGCGTATGTTTAGTTGTATAAGGAACTGCCAAAACAGTCCCCAAAGTGCTTGGAGGATTTTGCATCTCACCCGCAATGCAAGAGAAATGGAGCTGCTCCACACCTCGGTGGGTGTATAGTGGCAACCCATTGTGGTTTTAATTTGCATTTGCCTGGTGATATATAAGTAAGCATATTTCATTTACATATTGGCCACTCATTTTCTTTTTGAAGATACAAGATTTTTGCCCATTTTAATTGCATTCTCTGTCTTTTTGAGATGTGAGAGGTTTTTTTTTTTTTATTATTGAGATGGAGTCTCCCACTGTCATCCTGGGTGGGGAGCAGTGGCTCAATCTCATCTCCCTGCAACTTCCACCTCCCAGGTTCAAGTGATTCTCTTGCCTCAGCCTCCCAAGTAGCTAGGATTACCATGCCTGGCTAATTTTTTGTATTTAGTAGAGACAGAGTTTCACTATGTTAGCCAGGCTGGTCTTGAACTCCTGACCTTGTGATCTGCCAGCCTTGGCCTCCCAAAGTGCTGGGATTACAGGCGTGAGCCACCATGCCCAGCTAGAGTTCTTTATATATTCTGGATATAAATCCTTTGTCAGATATATGTAATGTAAATGTTTTCTCCCAGTCTGCAGCCTTGTTGTCTCATTTCTTTAATAGTATCTTTCAAAGAAAAGAAGAATTTAATTTAGATGAAATGCAACTTATTAACTTTTTTCTTCTAAGGTTCAGACTTTTGATATTCTACTTTAGAAGTCATTGCCTAATTAAAAGTTAAGATTTTCTGCATGTTATCATTTTAAAATTAGCAATATTTAGACCTGTTACTTGTTAATTTTGTGGATGTAAGGATCAAGGTTCTTCCAAATGAAGTGTACTAGTCAGTTCTCACACTGCTATAAAGAAATACCTGAAACTGGGCAATCTGTAAAGAAAAAAATGGTTAACTGGTTCACAGTTCTGCAGGCTGTGTGGAAAGCATCTGGGGAGGCCTCAGGAAACTTATAATCACAGCAGAAGTCAAAGGGGAAGCAGGCATGTCACATGGCCAGAGCAGGAGGAGGAGAGAGAGGAGGGGAGGTGCTACACACTTTTAAACAATCATATCTCACAATAACTCGCTATTGTCACGACAACACCAAGGGGATGGTGTTAAACCAGGAGAAACCGCCCCCATGATCTAGTCACCTCCCACCAGGCCCCACCTCCAACACTGGGGATTATAATTTAACATGAGATTTAGGCAGGGACATAGATTCAAACCATATCATGAGCCATGATTTGTTGGAAATATTCTTTCCTTCAATCTGGTTACCTTTATATGTTTGTTGAGAATCAATTGATCTTATATGTGTGGCTGTGTTTTTTTACTCTATTTTGTTTACCCTTTTCCATTAATTTATCTATGTATCTGTATACTAATCCATACTGTTTTGACTGTGGCTATAAAGTTAATATTGAAATAATGTAGCATAATCCATCCAATTTTGTTCTTCACCAAAATTGTTTTAACTATGTGACGTCTTTGCATTTCATAAATATTTTAGAATGATCTTTTCAATTTCTAGCCTGATGGGATTTTAATTTGTATTACATAAAATCTGTAGATGAATCTAGGGAAAATTGACATCTTAACAACATTGAAAACTATCTTTCAGTTTATGAAAACTCTGTATTTAGATCATCTCTAACTTCTTTTTGTAAGTACTCTGTATATTTTAGTGTAGAGGTTCTGTATTTGATTCATTAAATTTATCACTATTTCATATTTTTATGCTATTATAAGTGATTTTTAAATATTTAATTGCCAATTGCGTATTGCTAGCACATATAAATATGATTAACTTTTCTATATTATCATTACAGCCTACAACTCAATGTACTTATTAATAGTTTTGTAGATTCCTTAGGATTATATCCAAGAGATAATTACATCATCTGTGAATACAGTTTATTTCTTCCTGTCCTAGATGTAGATGTTTTTAATTTCTTTTTCCTGCCTTACAGTACTGGCTGGAGCTTCCAGTACAATGTGGAAAGGAAGTGGTAAGAGTGGACACCCTTGCCTTGTTCCAATATTAGGGTTTTGTCGTAGCTGTTAGGGATTTTTGTTGTTTTTTGTTTACCATTAAGTATGGTGTTGGCATCTTCCTCTTATTTTTCTTCTATTCTCCCTCTCCTACCCTCTCTTCCTTTTCTTTCATCTCCTGGAAAAGTTTAGTCCTAAGAGTAGAGAAGTACATGGTGTGCACCTGGTATGGAGTAGGAAGCTCTCAGGCCAGAGTCCAGGCAGTGTGAGGAGGCCACGAAGCTTCATAGCTCGAGAAACTGAGAAAAGCACCATTTCACATGGAAGGCTTAGTTTGAAAATCACAGCCAAAGCAAATGAAGGAAGGCCTGGAGAGGGAGAGCCAGCCATAGTTATCAGATCATAGAAGGTGGGCAAAGTAGCCTGTGTTTGAAATTATAGCCAAAGCAAAGCTAAGAGAACATCCCCATTGAAGCCTGGTCTGGTTTGGCAGTCTGTTTCAGAGGGTGAGGAGAGTGTCCACACATGAAAACTGCCTTGCATGAGGGTCTAAGCCCACGCAGGAGGAGGGCATGCACTGGGTGGGCCAGCCTGGCATACAGAGTTCGAGCTCACACAGTGCTAGGTGGGTTCCTCCACAGGAAGGCATGCACAAGGTGAAGATGAGGGGGTCATTCATTTGATAAGGTGACCTGTCATGGAAAACCAGCCCAAGCAAGGTCAGGAAGGCATCCATGTACTGGGATGGCCCAAAATGGGGAGTCAGAACCTGAAAAGGAAGAGGAGAATGCCACAGGGAATGGAAGCAGTGGCAGCAATGGGAGACATAGTGGGGACTTAATCCAATAAGTACATACACCAAGAGTAATGGAAGCCAAATTTCTCTCTGTTGGAGATGAGAGTTACGAGTACAAAAAAAGGGAGAAACAATCCCTGTGGTATGAGTGCAATTGAATGTATTAGTGAACTACTGGTTTTCTATAAATACAACTACAAATATATACATAAACATATAGACATGTATATATGTACTTACTGTATACATACATATACACACATTTATATATATATATTATCTGCTTCTACCCACCAAGAGGTCCTGGGAACAGTGACAGCACAATAGCAATGAGCACCCTCTGCACCCAGATCTTGGCTTCTCCATACTATTTTCTACAGAAAGGAACCAGAGTTACTTGGGAAAACAGATACTTCTAGAGACAGACAGGGAAAGTATAAGATGGGATTGGAACATTTGTGACAGAGCAATGAGGTGTTCAAAGAATGATAAGAACATGTCAAAAACACACAAAATCCAGCCTTAATGTTTTTATACTGCCTATTTTCTGGGATGATTTGAGTAAAAATAAAAAATGATAATAATTACAACCCAAAGGATAAAATAGGAAAATTAGAGTTCATACACATTAATTGTCTGATCATGAATGATGTATTTTGGTCATTCATGGTAATATATTACATAGCTTTTAAGTATGTGTTTCACAAAATTAATTACAAAATTAACTATGAAGTGAAAGTAGTAAATTTATAATTTAGCTGGGCAGATACTACCTTAATCAAAAGATCAATATGAACAAATTTAGAGAATGAGATCTCAAAAGTATGCATCCCATGATATAATGCAGTGAGATTATATCAGCTTATGTCATTTCCACAAAAATACACAAGCTAAATCCAATCATGAGGAAACATCAGACAAACCCAAATTAAGAGAGTTCCTACAGCATAATATCCCTATAATAATTCAAAACTGCAAATATGCCATCAAAGTCCACAAAAGACTGAAACTACTCCAAACTAAAGGAAACCAAAGAGACAGGAATTATTAATGCATGCATAATTCTGGACGCCATCGTTTTGCTGTAAAATATTTTAATGAGGCAATTGGTTGATCTTAACTGAGGTGTAAAGACTGAATGGCAATAATTTAACAATATCTATTTCCTGATATTTTGATGGTTGTATTGTAATAACACTGAAAGGCTTTTTGTATGTATGAAACCACACTAAGATATGTGAGAAAAGTCTTCCGTAATGTTATGATGACTTCAAACTAAAAAAAAAAAAAAAAGTGTAAGAAGTTCTGCAGATGCCCTTTAGCAGATTAAGGAAATTGCCTGCTATTCCTAGTTTAATGGAGAGTTTTTATCAAGAAAGGTATGGAATTTCATCAGATGCTTTTTTTTTCTTTTGTATCTGTGGGATAATCATTAATTTTCTCCTTTATTCTTTTAACATGATAAATGACATTGATTTTTCAAATGTTAAGCAATATTTGTATTCCTAGGATAAACATTGCTTGGTCATTTTGCTTATACTTTTTACCTGTTGCTGCATTTGATTGCCCAATATTATTAAAAACATGTGTGCCTATGGTCATAAGTATTTTGGTGTATGTTTGCCTTTTCTTGCCTGGTTTTTGTGTTAGTGCGATGCTGACCTCAGAAAGCAAGGTTCCATATGTGTTCCTTTCTGCAGTAAGTTTCGAAATACTTTTCTGTAGGATTGTCATTGTATCTTCCTTGAATAGCTCCTAGAATTTGCCAATGAAGCCAATGAAGTTTGAAGATTTCCTTAATTTTTAAATAATAAATACAGTATCTTCAGCAGACATAGGCTATTTAGATTTCTATTTCTTCTTGTGATCGTTTTGTTACATAATTGAAGTTTATTTCATCTAAGTTGTCAAATTTATTAATGAAACATATTTACAACACTCCCTTATAATTTTTGAAGTTTGTAGTGCATGTAGTTATGCTCCCACTTTCTTTTCTGATATTAGTAGTTTGTGTCCTCTTTTTTATATTGATGATTCTGGCTTAAAGTTGCTTACTTTCATTCATCGTTTCAAATAATCTGTTTTTGGTTGAACCACTTTGCTCTATTATTCTACCTGTTTCGTATCTTACTGATTTCTGCTTTTGTTTTTACTATTTCCTTTCTTCTACTTTCTTTGGGCTTACTTTGCTTTCTCCTTTTCTAGTTTCTTAGGATTGAAGCTTAGATTAATGATTTTTAGGACTTTCTAATATGGGCATTTAAAGCTATATATTTCTAAGCTTCAGTGGTATTCCAAAAGTTTTACTATGCTATATTTTAATTTTAATTTACTTCATAGTATTTTCTCATTTATTTTGATTTTATTAGCCATATATATTTAGAAGTATGTTCTCTAATTTCAAAACATTAAAATCTACTAGATTTTATTTTAAATTTAATTTTGTTATAATCAGAGCATATATTTTCTCTAGATTCAGCTCTTTTAAATTTGCTGTGATAAAATTTCTGACCTGTGCATGGTTTAGGTCGGTGATTACACCATGCACACTTGAGCAGATAGTGCATTCTGTTCTTTGGGGATGGAGTATTGTATAAATGTCAATTAGGTTAATTTAGCTGACAGTGATGTTTGAAGGTTTTACATGTCCTTACTGATTTTCTGTGTACTTGTTCAGTCAATTACTGAGAGGGGAATGTTGATGGCTTTAAATAATTTTTGTCTATTACTTCTTTCAATTTTTTGAGTTTCTGCTACCTGTCTTCCTGTCTTTTCAAACTGTTATTTGGTGCATAAGCATGCAGGAATTTTATGTCTTTTTTTCTTTTATGAGACGGATTCTTGCTCTGTTGCCCAGGCCAGAGAGCAGTGGCACGATCTTGGCTCACTGCAACCTCTGCCTCCAGGGTTCAAGCGATTCTCCTGCCTCAGACTCCTGAGTAGCTGGGACTACAGGCGCGCACTACCACACCCAGCTAGTTTTTTGTATTTTTAGTAGAGATGGGGTTTCACCATCTTGACCAGGCTGGTCTCGAATTCCTAAGCTTGTGATCCATCCGATGAATGTCTCTTTTATTATTTGAAATGACCCTCTTTGTTGCTGGTAGTATTCTTTGCCTGGAGCCTGTCTTATCTTAGCAACTACTCCAACTCTTTTATAATTTTTCCTTTCATTGCAACCTATTTGCTGAGAGTTAAAATCTCTTTTTTATGGGCTTCATTTAGTCAGGCCAAGCTTCTTTATCATGTCTGATAATTCCCGCCTTTTAGTTGGACTGTCCAGTTCAGCTGTTTAATAGAAATGTAATGTAAGCCACACATTGAAATTTTCAAAAAATTCTGTAGCCATATTAAAAAGAGGAAATAAGTGGAATTTTAGTAATATATCTTATTTAACCCAATATATCCAAAATATATGTCAACCTATAATCGATGTAAAAACATAAATGAGAAAAAGTGTCATACTAAGTATTCAAAATCTGGTGTTTGACACTTGCAGTGCATCTTAATTTGGGATAGGTCCATTTAGGGTGCTCAATAGTCGCAAGTGGCTACTAGCTACCATTTTGCACGATGCAAATCTAACCTACCTGTATTTAATGTCATTATTGAAGTGGTAGAGTTTAAGCCAAACACCATTTTTTTGTTTTGTTTTCTGTTTGTCTTATCTGTTCATTGCTCTTCCCACCTTTTCCTGCCTTTTAAAAAACTTCATTCGGCTGGATGCAGTGGCTAACACCTGTAATCCCAGCACTTCGGGAGGCCCAGACGGGCGGATCATGAGGTCAAAAGATCTAGACCATCCTGGTCAACTTGGTGAAACCCCGTCTGTACTAAAAATACAAAAATTAGCCGGGTGTGGTGGCGCATGCCTGTAGTCCCAGCTACTTGGGAGGCTAAAACAGGAGAATCACTTGAACCCGGCAGGCAGAGGTTGCAATGAGCTGAGATCATGCCACTGCACTTCCAGCGTGAGGACAGAGTGAGACTCCATCTCAAACAACAACAACAAAAAAACCCTCAAATCATTGTATTTTTTAGCATTCAATTCCATATTTACTGTGGGGTTATAAGCTATGCCTTTTTTCTGGTGTTTAAGGTTTACAACTTTTATCTTTAAGTACAGTCTAGTCTCAAATACTGTAATTCTATTTAATGTTTAATGCAAAAACCTTACCACAGTGCAGTTCTACCACCCCCAAATTGTGTGCTATTTTCTTATATTTTACTTTTATATATGTTAAAATACCATCACATTGATATTGCTATAAATACCTTTCAAGAATCTTTTAAAATAATTCTCTACATATTTGCTGTTTATAGCACTTTTTAGTACTTTGTAGTTATATATATAAGTTTTCATCTGATATTTTCATTTTGTCGAAGGAACTTACTATATTATTCTAGAGCACGTCTGCTAGTGACAATTCTCCTAGCTTTTGTTGACTGAAAATCTTGTTTGCCTACATTTTCATGAGATTATTTTGCTAGATATAAAAGTCAAAGTTGACAAGCTCTCCTTCAGCACTTTAAAAATAGTAATCCCTGGTTATTTCATAAGAAATTAATAATTTCTTATGTATTTCAACAAAAAATTAATAAAAATATATTATCTCTGTCCTCATGTACATACTTTGTTTTCCAGAGACAGGGTCGTGCTCTGTCACCCAGGATGGAATACAGTGGTGCAGTCATAACTCATCGGAGTCTCCAACTCCTGGGCTCAAGCAATCCTCCTGGCTCAACTTCCCTAGTAGCTGGGACTTAGAGGTGTATGCCACCGAAACCAGCTATTTTTTACTTTTTAATTTTTTTTTGTAGAGATGGGGTTCCGCTTTGTTGCTCAAGCTGCTTTCAACCTCCTTGCTTCAAGTGATCCTCCCAAAGTGCTGGGATTATAGACATGAGCCACTGCACCCAGCCCATAATATCTTAATATGCACCATCTGGGTTGCCTTTAAGTTTTTCCGTCTATCAATACTCATCACCAATTTTATCTTGATGTTCCTAGATGTACTTTTCTTTTTGTTCACCCTTCTTGGAATTCATTGAGCTTCTCAGGTCTGTGTATTTAGAGCTTTCATCTCATTTGGATAATTTCCAGCTCATATTTTCAAAAACATTTTTCCTCCCCTCTTCTGAAACTCCAATTACACGTATGTGTGACACTTCGTGATATACTCTCACAGGCCTCTGAATACTTTGTTTTTTTCAGCCTGTTTTTCCACTGTGCTTTAGTTCAGATCACCATATTACTATGTTTTCAAGTTCTCTTTTTAAAACCTTTATATTTTTACATTTACATAGTAGGTATATATATTTATGTGGTACATGAGATATTTTGGTACAGGCATACAACGCATATTGATTACATCAAGGTAAATGAGATATTCATCTTGTCAAGCATTTAACATTTCTTTGTGTCACAAACATTCCAGTTATACTTTCAGTTATTTTTGAATGTACAATAAATTGTTCATTGTAGTCATCCTAATGTGCCATCAAATACTAAATCTTTTGCATTCTAACTATATTTTGTTAGAATTATGTAATCGTGTAATTTCCCAACATATGTAATTGCTAGAAAAACCACAATTTGCACCAACCTAATTTTTTTTTTGTGAAGTCTCTAAGGTTTTTCCAAATATAATAGTGCATTATCTGCAGACAAAGACAATTTGACTTCTTCCTTTCCGATTTGGATGCCCTTTCTCTCCTCCTCTTGTCTGATTGCTCTAGGTAGGACTTTCACGTACTGTGCTGAATAACAGTGGTGACAGTGGGCATCCCAACTTCTCTTGTCTTCTGCATTGTCCAGTTTGCTTTGAGTCATGTCTTTCAGAAATTGTATTTGAGCTCTAATAATTTCATTTGGTTCTTCTTATATATTCCATTATTGCCTTCATTGTATTCATTTTTTCTTTAAACCATTAAGCTCATCAATGGTAGTTTATCATTTTCTTGTCTGGTTATTCAATCATCTCTCATTTCTTGCGCTGTTATTATTATAATGAGTGACTTTTTTGGGGGTTGTGAGTTACATCTTCCTGAATCTTGGTATGCTAATAATTCTTTTCAGACTCTGCACATTGTGAATTTTATGTTGTTCTGTGCTGTATTTTGCCATTTTCTTTTAAAGGGTGTTTGTCTTTATTCCAGCAGTAAAGTTACATACTGATCAGTTTGATCTTTTCAAGAGTAGTTTTAAAGTTCTTCAAGGGGAAAGTCTAAGGTGGCCTTTAACCTAAGGTTATTCTGGTCCTACTACTAAAGCATTACCCTTCTGGGATACCTACTTAATATGCCCATTTAATGGTCCTATTTAATGGTCTCTATATGTTTGATAAAGATCCTCCATTCTTGCTGGTTAGAAATAGAAAGTCATCTAGTCTTGTGTAACCTCCGAAAATCATGTAGGTTGTAGGTCCCGGCTTATTGTCTATTTAGCTCTGTGGAGACTCACTCTATGCATGTGCAGCTTAATACTCATCAACAAATGCAAGAGAACCCACGTCTTGAGCTCTCTCTGCATAGCATCCTCCTCTCTCATTCTGTATTCTGCAAATTTAAGTTGCTGCATTTTCTCAGAACACTGATCTCTGTCTTCCCAATCTAGTGATCTGCCATGTCCTGCTTAGGATTATTTTCACTACACTGTAGTCCACCATGGTCTCTAGGCAAGCCAGGTCCATTGTGGGGTTCTTGTTTCCTTTCTCTGAGGGATCACAGTACCAAACGGCCGATTGTTTAACGACTACACACCGTTGTTTCATAGGTTTTCTTCAGCTTTTCTAGTGACTTACGATAGAAAAGCAAGTCTAGTCACACACTCACTTCATTATTGCTGGGAGGAGAATTCATAAGCTGATTTTGATTACAGAGAAATGACTATTGATGTTACTAAGAGCAATTATTGAGAGTAACTGTCACTGTTCTCAGAACAGTGATCTAAAAGCAGCAAAGGTTCTTATCTCAGTATCTCATTAAACCCGTAACTCTACTAGCAAAATATGTTTATACATCCTATTAAGTATATTTATGCCTATGACAAAATCCCAATCAAAAGGCTAAAACCTTTGTCCCAGGAATAGTAGTTGCTGAAATGCCAATGGGGAGAGGAGAAAAGATGTGACCTGCTTGGTTAATTTTTAACTAATCAAAGAAATAAAAGACAAGAATTGCCCTGAAAAAAATGATTACTAGTGATAACGCAAAGTATTTTTCAATAATAAATCATACAGTTATGTTGTCTTCCTGCATCTGGAACATTTTATTACCCAAGGTTTCCAGAGATACTCTTACACCAGAAACACCACAAGAAAAGACATTAATCCAATGATGATATAATTTGCATTTCCAAGATATTACTCTAGATTCTAAGATATTCAATAACAATGGACTTAGAAGTCTATCAATCAGTGTTTTCCAAAACATCATTAATTTATTTTAAGATTCATGCCATGCTCCCCTTTTTCTTCTTCTCCTGAGTCATTCTTTGTGTGGGTCTCCTTCCTAACCTAGCTAAATAGCAATGATGATCAGAAATAGTGAAGAGATGGCCTAATACAAGTATAAGGAAGGTGCAACGAGAGACACATAAAACTAAGGACTGTTTTCGTGTTTTAAGATCATACAAACAGGAAATTGACACAAGCTTAAAAGTCTAACTCCACCATAGGGCTGCATCTTAATGCAAACTATAAATCAAAACACAGCTAAAAAGAAAGGAAAAAATCTTGCACCACTTCAATACATCTGAAATTTTGGGTAGTCTCTTTAGTTTGAGAAGAAACACACTTGTCCTTTCTTTTAGGAAGTACACACTGAATTATCAGAGGTAAAAGACATGATACATGCAAGTTAAGTCAAAATAGATTGGGAAAAATAATTTGTGTGTGTTTATATTTGTTGAGATAGATAAAAAAGAGAAGAATCAATGTGGAACAATGTTTGACATTGCTAAATCTGACTAACGTGTATGGTAGCTCTGTGTATGATTTTTGCAACTTTTCTGTAGGTTTGAAGTAATTTCAAAATAAAGTTTATTAAAAAACACATTAACATCTGTTAATGTGTTAATGTATGTTTTTGTTATATTACATATAAGTACATAATAGTTTAAATCATAAATATATAAATGATAAACTATGGCTTTTAACATTGTATGTATTATACAGTGAAAGTAATAAATTGTACAACTTAAAATAATGTAGTCTAAATTATAGTCTACATTATGTCTTAACCACATATATACTACATAAGAACATTTAAGCTTCACCATTACTCTATATAGAATGTTGGAATACATAATGTGTAATTTAAGCAAATAGGTTTATTTATGTCATCTCAAGTGTTTATTGAGAAGGAAGTCTGAAAATGTTTTCAGAGTTGTCTCCTTTTCATATTTAAGCATCCATTTAAGTTACACAATTTTTGAGAACTACCTTATCCTAGACATTTTGCTAACAAATTAATCAGACAAAAATATAAATGCAATACAGTTCTTGCCTTCTAGCAACTTGTCATATAGGAGAATTTCAAAGCCTATGTAAGAACGCTAAGAGATTATACATTTCTTTCCATGAGATTTAACAACAAAGAGACAGATACAGTGTGAGGCCTTCATAGAGAAAGAAATGAGCTTCCCTTTAGAGAAGCATTAACACTAGGACCTTACTAAGGAAGACAAGAGGAGGACTTAGCAGGTAGAACAAATAAGAAGAACTTGAGAACTCCCATACCTATTATTTTGTCCGGAATTTATTCCTTCCGGTGGGTTCTAGGTCTCGCTGACTTCAAGAATGAAGCCGCGGACCCTCCCAGCGAGTGTCACAGGTCTTAAGGATGGTGTCTCTGGAGTCTGTTCCTTCAGATGTTCAGATGTGTCTGGAGTTTCTTTCCTCCGGTGGGCTCCTGGGTCTGGCTTGACTCCACGAGGGAAACCACAGACCTTCACAGCGAGTGTCACAGCTTTTAAAGGTGGCGCCTCCGGAGTTATTTGTTTCTCCCGGTGGATCCGTGGTCTTTCTGACTTCAGGAGTGAAACTGCAGACCTCCACAGTGAGGGTTACAGCTCATAAACGTAGTGGGGACCCAAAGAGCGAACAGCAGCAAGATTTATTGTGAAGAGCCAAAGAACACACCCCCGCCGACTTGCAAGCGGACCCCAGCAAGTAGCCACTGCTTGTTTGGATGGCCAGCTTTCATTCCCTTTTTCGGTCCCGCCCATGTCCTGCTGATTGGTCCATTTTACAGAGTGCTGATTGGTCCATTTTACAGAGCGCTGATTGGTCCATTTTACAGAGTACTGATTGGTCCATTTTACAGAGTGCTGATTGGTCCGTTTATACAGCGTGCTGATTGGTGTGTTTACAAACCTTTAGCTAGACAGAGAGTGCTGATTGGTGTGTTTACAATCCTTTAGCTAGACAGAAAAGTTCTCCAAGTCCCCACCCTACCCAGAAGCCCTGCCAGGTTCACCTCTCATTACTAAAGACAATTGCTTATCTGCTAAGGAAAGTCATGGAGTGGTGACAGAAGCAGAAGATACAAACTGTATTCTATCAGATCAGCTGAATTTAGCCTGCACAGTGCTAGAATAGCAAACATTTCAGCTATCCATACGACTTATGTTATTTGACTATCATTTGGAGAGGTTCATAGAGCCACAATAGTCCACTTGTTAAATAGTAGCTTCAGTTATCAGCTGAAGACAAGTGCAATATGCTAGTTAAATGATTCGTAACACCACCAAGAGGGAAGGAAGTGGAGGAGGGAAGACTCTACTCTCCTTGTGCAAAGGACTTCCACTGACATAATAATGTGTATGGATGGCCCCCAGATACCCAAATGCTTGTGCATATCAGTAGACTTGCCACTCTTGTGATGTAACTAGCTTTTATTCCTTAAGATTGTGATTTTTAGGTTTATTCCTATTAATAAATGTGGCTCCAGTAACTTTGCACAAACACACATATAAATACGTCTTATCAAAGGATACACACATCTTTGTATTTACTAAATATTGACAAAAATTCTTTTCCGAATTGGCTCTATCAATTTACAGTTATAATGGCAAAGCTTGAAACTTCTCTTTGATCTATGTATTCAATAATTCTCTGTAATACCAAGACTTACATTTTTGTCAATTTGTTCTAAAATGAAATAGCAGTGTGGTGATAATTTGCAGTTCCCTGTTTATTTGTAACTTTAGAAATCTTTTCAAATTTTCTGACCATTTATATTTGCTTGTACCTCAGACAAACTTTATTTTTCTTACTGAATCATAGGTTATGGATTGTCACATGCTAATTTTTTGTATAAGTGCTTCACATGCTAAGAATGTCAACTCCTTTGAATTTTGTTTATTCACAGGATTTTGCAACCAACACCACGATCCTTTTTTATAAGTTTCATCCATCTAAAAAAAGCCCTGTAACCATTAGCAATCAAACCCAGCCTCACTACCCACTGCTCCCACACCAACCTTCCTCAGCCCGAAGCTTCTCATTGTATTTTTGACCTATTTTTATTTTATTTTTTATTTACTATTTTTGAAACAGAGTCTGCTCTGTTGCCCAGGCTGGAGTGCAGTGACACCATCATGGCTCACAGCAACCTCTGCATCCCAGGCTCAGGTAATCTTCCCACCTCAGTCTCCCTCACCTCACCTCAGCTGGAGCAACAGGCACACGCCACCTTGCCTGGCTAATTTTTTTTTTTTTTTTTTTGTAGAGACAGGTTTCACCTGTTTGCCAGGCTGGTCTGGAACTCCTGGGTTCAAGTAATCTCAAAATTGTGGGATTACAGGCGTGAGTCATTGCGCCCAGCTCCTCATTGTTTTTTGTTTTGTTTTGTTTGAGACGGAGTCTCGCTCTGTCGCCCAGGCTGGAGTGCAGTGGCCAGATCTCAGCTCACTGCAGGCTCCGCCTCCTGGGTTCATGCCATTCTCCTGCCTCAGCCTCCCAACTAGCCGGGACTACAGATGCCCACCACCACGCCCAGCTAATTTTTTGTATTTTTAGTAGAGACGGGGTTTCACCGTGTTCGCCAGGATGGTCTCGATCTCCTGACCTCGTGATCCGCCCGCCTCGGCCTCCCAAAGTGCTGGGATTACAGGCGTGAGCCACCGCGCCCGGCCTCCTCATTGTATTTTTAAATGACTATTAGAAACATACCGAGACCATCCTGGCTAACACGTTGAAACCCCGTCTCTACTAAAAATACAAAAAAAAAAAAAAAAAAAAAAAACTAGCCAGGCGTGGTGGGGGCGCCTGTAATTCCAGCTACTCAGGAGGCGGAGGCGGGAGAATGGCGGGAACCCGGGAGGCGGAGCTTGCAGTGAGCCGAGATGATGTCACTGCGCTCCAGCCTGGGCGACAGAGAGAGACTCCATCTCAAAAAAAAAGAAAGAAACATGCAGGAAAACTACTAACTTTATGCTAATTTTGAGGTGCAAGACTCACTGAATATTTTTCCTTTGGTTCCAAATACTTTAAACCTTTATTTTCCTGGTATTTTAGGTGAATATTTATGACATCTGAAATAAGACGAATGTGTGTTCTCTTCTCAATTGCTAATATCACATTAATGTAGCCATTATTGCATTGCCTCTAATATACAAAACAATGTTAAACATTGATTATTGTAGATATTCTTGTCATCTCACTTTAATAGCTCCTTGATGATTACTTGTTCACAATGAAATATGACACAGAAAATATATTATTCTTCCTATTAAGATTAGTTATCATATAATAAGTAAAAACGGGTATTTTTTGACATACTAAGGAGTATTAGTCTACTCATCACTATGAATTTTCTTTTTTAAGTCTTTGATAACGAATCTTGGATTACAGTTTTGAGATTGTGTACATACCATCTATCTTCACTGATTTATGAATTTACACATTTCTGTCTAAAAACCCCACTGGCAGTGTTTCTATATGCAATTTCATGGGTTTTTTGCCTTTTCTTAAAATTAGAATATCATCATTGCCTTTTACTCTTTTTCCCAAAAAGGGATATTGGATTCATACATCATTTCTGTTCTTTATTTGCTTCCTAAATTACTGATATATATTTTCATTAATTTCTTCTGTATTTGTATTTGTTATTACATTTCATCTCCCTTCCTGACTTAAATGTTAAAATCATGAAATTTTTTATTTCTTGTTTGTTTGTTTGTTTGCTTAAGGCTATAAATTTTCTTCTGAATCAGCTTTGGCTACAGTAGTGGATTTCAGTATGCAATGATACTCTATGATTGCCAATTTTATTTCATCTTTGACCCAAAATACTTTTTAAAGTTTCCAAGTAATAAGGTTTTTACTTTATTTTTTGTTTTAATTTTTAAAAATATGATGTTGTGATTATTTCCAGAGTTTTGCAGTGTAATCAGAACACTGGTCAATATTTTTCTGTTATTTTTAGTTTATTGGTGTGTTGCAATATATAAACAATTGTTGTAAGAGCCTCATAAGCATTTAGAGAGGAGTTTGTAGTGCTTCTCTATTATTAATGTGGGTAAGTTTAGACAAAAAGCCATTGATTATATGATTCAGATATATATTTTAGAAATCTTTATTTTTGCCACCTTGTTTTGCAAAGATATGAGAAACATTTGTTAAACATTTTTATTGCTATTACATTATCATTAATTTTTTTCCAGGCTGTAGAATTTGTATCACATCACTTCCTGAGCACCAAACAAGAAGTAATGGTTTTTAACTAACAGCTACTTTGCACTCAGCAACATGATATCTCTCTGATACTCCCTTTTTTTCTTTTTTAAATAATAATTTTAAAAATTATTTATTAAGGGATGTGAGTCTCGCTGTGCTGTCCAGCCTGGACTTGAACTTTTGGCTCAAACCATCCTCCCATCTCAGCCTCCTGATAAGCTGGAACTATACAGATGGGTACCACCATGCCTGGCTGGTTTTTTATTCCTGACACTCTTTCGAAACATCTGTGTATGATTCTAGCATTCTATCGTAACAGGAATATCACTTAATAATTTTACCACACATCATTTCATTTAAAAACATACAGCTCTTGGAAATATGAGTCTATTTCCCCTTATGCAAACAGCAACAGAAAAGCATTCTTTCAACAGATGAGCATGTTGCATCCAGCTCCTGGCCAAAATCTTGTGTGTGATTTTTCAGGCCAACCACAGACAATTACAGATGCTTTATCTGGCAGGCCTCATGGGGGAAGCTGCCCTCCCCACACCAGACCTGGTGCACAGTCAGCACACTGCAGTCTCTCATGGGAGCTGCTGCAACTACCAGGCGCCAGCCAGCCATGCTGTTAGGCACCTCTCCATTCCTATCTCCCAGGCCTGTTGGCTGGGGACCCTCAGCTGAGAGCTCCCCTTGGAGCCTCCCTTCTTATCAGGCATAGGTGACTTTGAAGGCACGTTCTCCACTGTGACTCAGGGTTTAGTACTTTTCCACTCCTAGCCTTTGCCCTGACCCCTCCTCATAGCCCCCAGGTTCATAAATGTAAGCAGCCTTTCTTTGGAGAAGCGCTATGATCCCTACCTCTGAGCTGATCCACCTGCCCCACACCTTACACTGTTCTGTAGGGAAAATGGAACTGGGCTGGGGAGTGATGGTTAGGACTGGCACTTTGTCGTGAGCAGCCTCTTGCTTATACTCTCACAGTTGGTGACCCAAGGCTTGGCCATTACCTTCATTTTGGCTTGTCTTAATCAACGACTTCCAACAACTGGCAGCTCAGCTCTCCAGCTCAGCTCTTAGAATATGAAGAACGAAGTGGCCTTCTCCTAGGAAACTGTTAGCTGTATAGACATTATCCAAGACACACTCTATTTAAAATGCAATATTATAAGTCAGTGTCCTTTCTGACATCTTGAGGCCAAAACCTTTGCTTCCATTTTGACACTTGCCTTCTAAAACATTGCAAGAAATGAATGATTTAGTCAAATGGTGTGGACTTTATAAAAAGGATATTGTAATATTTTCAATTATTTTTCCCAAAGTTTATAAGTTGAATTCACGTGAGGAGTAGGACACTCATTAATTCAGAATACCCACCTAGATGTTAGTTTCATCTTCTAATCTGTGAGCATTTGATGATGAGTGAAAAATAGCAACTCAAGGTGTTTAATACAGTACTTTTATTATTAGGGTAAAATGTTTTAAACACATGAGACATTTTTACTTTTTCTTAAATTGTGTAGTCATGCATTTCTCTAAGGGGATACACACAGACACACACACACAATTTATTTTAAAACAGTTTTAGATTTACAGAGAAATTGCGGAAAAGGTACAGAAAGTTAATGTGTAAACCACACTCAGTTTCCCCTGTTACTAACACCTAACATAACAGGCATATTTGTTACAACTAATTAACCAACATTGATACCTTACATAAATAAAGTTTATCCTTTATCTAGGTTTTCTTCGTTTTATCTGATGTCCTTTTTCTGTTCCAGAATGCTACTCAGGATACCCTGTTATTTTTAGTAGTCGAGTCTTCTTAGGCTACTCTTGGTAGTGAGGATTGTAATGTCTTCTTGGAAGGTTGACCCCTTTATCATCATGCAGTCTCCCTCTTTTTTCTCTTTTCTTTTTTTTTTTTTTTTTTTTCAATTTCGCTGTTGTTGTCCAGGCTGGAGTACAGTGGCACGATCTCGGCTCACTGCGACCTCCGCTTCTGGTTTTAAGTGATTCTCCTGCTTCAGCCTCCCAAATAGCTGGGATTACAGGGGCCCGCCACCACGCCCAGCTAATTTTTGTATTTTTAGTAGAGACAGGGTTTCACCATGTTGGTCTAGTCTCGAACTCCTGACCTCGTGATCCACCTGCCTCGGCTTCCCAAAGTGCTGGGATCAAAGGTATGAGTCACCGCATCCAGCCACAGTTTCCCTCTCTACTCTGACAATCTTCCTTCTTGTAAAGTCTACTGTGTCTGAAACGACTGTGGCAACTCTAGCTTTGCTTTCATAGTGTCAACACTTTTCCAGGGCTGTGGTCATAAACCACCAGCTGGGTTGTTAAAATCAACAGAAGTGGATTATTTCATGGTTCTGGGGCTGGAAGTCTGAAATCAACATGCAGGCAGGGCCATGCTCCCTCTGAAGGCTCTTGAGAAGAATCCTTCCTTGCCTCGCCCTGGCTTCTGGTGGTAGCTGGAATCCGTGGCACTCCTTCCCTATCAGCTGAGTGACTTCAGCCTCTGCCTTCATCGTCACCTGCTGTTCTTCCTGAGTGTCTCTGTGTCCTGTGCATCCACGTTCTTTCTTATAAGGATACCAGTCTTTCGATTTAGAACCACTCGAATCCATCTTGACTAATTCCATCTGCAAAGACCCCATTTCCAAGCAAGGCCACATTCTGAGGTTCTGGTTCTGAGGTTCCATGCAGACATGATTTAGGGAGGACACTACTCAACCCAGCACAACATCACTACGTTTTTTCCCACTTTTTTTTAAAAAAAGAGATGGGGTCTCACTATATTGTCCAGGCTGCAGTGCAGTGACCTGATCTAAGCATATTGTGGCCTCGAACTCCTGGGCTCAAGCAATCCTCCCTCGTCAGCCTCTTGAGTAGCTGGAATTTCAGGTGTATGCCACCACACTTGGTGTCACATCCTTATTTTTTTAACCTGTGATTTTTATCTTTATCATGGGTTTCTTTTAGAAAACATTTATTTGGGTATGGGTTTTTGATCTAGTCTTGTTCTCTGTGTTTTAATTGTTGTACTTTTACCATTTCATTTAAAGTAATTATTAATATACAGTAGTTAAATTAATCTCCATCATCTTGGTAACTATTTTCTTTTCATTGCATTAGTTCTTTGTTTTTTTCTTCTCTCTTTTGTGCTTTAATTGAGCATTTTATGTGGTTTGATTTGTTGCCTTTATTGACATATTATTTTTATTTATTATAAATATAATAAGTTATTTATTTTTTAATTTTTTAAGGGTTTCCCTAGAGTTTACAATATATATTTTAATAAATCCAAATTCACCTTAAAACAATACACTTCATTACACATAATGCAAGGACCTTAAAACTGACTATTTCCAGTTCCCTTATGACATTGCTGTCATTCATTTCAATGATCTGTGTGCTATAATCACTCAATACATGGTGACGACACCTACTTTAAAGAAATAATTATATTTTAGATTCATTTAATCTACATTCTAACTTCTCTGATCTCTTCCTGTCACTCCAAATCTGACCTATAAAATTTTCCTCCTCAGTGAAGAAAGTCTTTTCATATTTCTTGCAAGTCAGGTCTACTGATTTTGAATTTCTTGTTTTTGTTTGTCTTAAAAGAAGTTATCTCTGCTTCACATTGGAAGGACAATTTCAGTGGATGTAGAATCGTGGGTTGGTTTTTGTTTGTTTGTTCAATACGTTAAATATTTTATTTCACTCCTTTTGCTTGCATGGTTTCTGAACAGCAGTACACTGTAACCCTTATCCTTATTTCTCTAGAGGTAGAGCTCTCCCCAGCTCCACACTGCCAGCTTCTTTCAAGTTTCTCTTTGTTTTTTGTCCCCTGAAGTTTAAATAGGATGCGCCTGGGTGTTGTCTGTTGGTTCTGTTGTTGCTGGTGTTTCGTTTGGTATTCATTCTTCTTGGCGTTCTCTGAACTTCCTGCATCTGTTGTTTGGTGTTTGCCATTAATTTAGGGAAATTCTCAGACACTCTCAGTTCAAATATTTCTCCTGCCTCTGCTTTCTCTTTCTTCTGTTTCTGGTATGCTAATTATGTGAATGTACACCTTTTAAAATTGTCCCAGTGGCCAGGTACGGTGGCTCATGACTAACTGCAGCACCTCGGGAGTCTGAGGCAGGAGGATCATTTGAGGCCAGGAGCTGGAGACCAGCCTGAGCAACACAGTGAGACAGCATCTTGACAAAAATGTTTTAAAATTAGCTGGGCATGATGGTGTGAGCCTGTAGACCCAGCTAGCCTGGAGGCTAAGGCAGGAGAATCACTTGAGCCCAGAAGTCAGAAGCTGTAGTGAGATGTGATTGCGTCACTGCACTCCAGCCTGGGCAACAGAGCGAGACCTTGCCTCTTAAAAAATAATAAAGAAAGAAAGAAAGAAAATTGTGCCATAGTTCCTGAACGTTCTGCTGATTTTTGTTCTCTTTGCATTTCAGCTTGAGAAGCTTCTATGCCCTCCCTCTGCTGACTCTTCCCTGCCCATGCCCAGGTTCCTGAGAAACCCATCGAAAGCATGCTCGAGGTTGTTCGATTTTCAATTCTCTTCTTGCCGTTTTGAGTTCTAGCATTTTCTTATGAATTTTTCTTCGAGTTTCCATCTCTCTGCTTAGATGATCCATCTGTCCAGGCATGTTTCTACCTTTCCCATGAGGGCTCTAATGGAAACACATTAATCACAGTGATTTCAAGTCCCTCTCTGATAATGCCAACATCTGTGTCCTGTCTGTGGCTAGTTTTGTTGTTTACTTCAGACTATTCTGTTATTCTTCCCTTTTGGCATTCTTTGTAGTTTTTTGTTGAAAGTCAAACTCGTATCAGGTAATGGGGGCTGTGGTAAAGAGGCCTTTAGTGTGAGTGTTTGTGTGAACCTGGGCAGGAGTTGGCCTTTACTGAATGTGTGCGGTGGCTTTAGTTGCCAGGGGTTTCCAGTTCCTCCAATGTTCGTGTTTTTGTCTCCTCTCTTGATTTTGGGCTCCCTAGTTACTCTTTCTTAGAGAGACTCTGTGCTTTTCATATTTTTCCATTGCAATTCCTTGTCATTCTACAGAAGCTCTGCTAGTGTAGTGGCCAGGTATGGGAAAGGAGAATCGTCTACAATGTTGTCATTAAGGCTGGACGCGGCAGCTCATGCCTGTAATCTCAGAGCTTTGGAATGCCAAGGCAGGAGGATCGCTGGAGCCCAGGAGTTCAAGACAAGCCTGGCAAAATGTGGAACCCCATCTCTACAAAAACAAAAAATTAGTTATGCATGGTGGCGTGTGCCTGCAGTCCCAGCTACTCAGGAGGCTGAGATAGGAGGATCCATTGAGCCCAGGAAGTCGAGGCTGCAGTGAGTCCCGATCACACAAGTGCACTGGGTGACAAAGACCCTGCCTCAAGTAAATAAAATTGTGCCATGGTTCCTGAACATTCTGCTATACACACACACACACACACACACACATACACGTTTCATTTCCTTTCCTTTATGTATATATTTCCTATATATGTATATGTATGTGTATGCATATATATACATACATTAAGTATATATAAAATACTTAAATCTCAGCATTTTACCAGCCTGTGTAAAGGCTATGACCTTCACAATTGCATTTTTTTCTCCAAAGTAGTAAAACCCTTTAACAATTTTTTTAAGAAAGCCCTCACCGTGAGGCAGGTAGGCTGGAGGTGTCTGGCGTGGGCAGAATATCTTTCACCAGCTGGGATAGAGCTCAGGGGAATTCTTTTCCCTGGAGTGTAGGCTTTTGTGGCAGAGAAAATAATAATTAATTCCCCCCTTCTCCTGCCAGAACACTAGGGACTGTTTCTCAGATCTTCCCCATGAGAACCTGGCGGCATTTTTCCAGGTAAAATCCACACAAGTGTGGGCCACGTCCCAAGACTGCAGCCCCCAGCATTTTCACACCCTGCCTTGTCAGTGCTCAGCCTCCATCAGGTCATCAGAATCACCCTGTAAGTGTTCCCACACATGGATGTTAACTTTAAGATCTTAAAATTAATTCCTAGAAGTAGAGGATAAAGTGTTTTTATACCCTTGCATGAAAACTGAAGTACATCTTAGGCTGTCCATGAGGAATCTTTCTAGGGTGGGCTCCAGCAGCCCCCACGGCACCCCCGGCTCTCTGCTCTGCCCCTCTGAATTGCCCTGTGTCTCTAGATCTCTGGGAGGCGATTTGCCTTGTGACTCCAGTGCTCTGATAGCCTAGAAAAGCTGTTCATTTTCAATTTGTTGGGACTTTTCTTGTTGTAAGGACGGCAGTGACTACTCCAAGTTCCCTTACACGGTAAGGATGAAATCCGAAGCCTTAAATATATTGTTTAATTAAAAGCAATTGACAAATTCGCTTATACTCATGTACAATAGCCTACTTACATTTTTGTTTCTGAGTATAATCCCCAGGTGAGCTCATGAAATTAATTTTTTCATATAAGGCATTAACCGATAACAGGTATTATGTGCTGGGGTATGATAAAAATAATGAGCTTTCAAATTATTGGCCATCAATATGACTGTTTAGTATGACTGTAGGTTTCTTCATGTAGTTCATGCCAGTACCCTAAGCATGATCAAATATTAAAATATATATCACTTTATTTATAATTCAAAGACAAGAAATGAAATGCAAAATATTATCCATTAAAACTAATTATTAACAATGCACATAGTTCCCCTATCATTTTACATAATCTTGCCCTTATTTAGTCTTTTTAAAAGTATGCCAATAATATGTATCATTTTGGAAAATAAAAAAGAATATAAAATTGCTCTTGTTCCCAACAAAAAATAATATCATTATCATTTTAGTATATATTCTTGATTTTTTCAGTGTGCACTGTTGACATACAAATTATTCTTTTTTTATTTTTATTTTTATTTTTTTCTGGAGATGAGGTCTTGCTCTGGCGCCCAGGCCAGAGTGCACTGGCAAAATCACAGCTCGCTGCAACCTGAAACTCCTGGGCTCGGGGAATCCTACCATCTCAGCCTCCTAGGTAGTTGGTATTACAGGCACATGCCACCATACACACCAAGCTCATTTAAAAAATTATCTGTAGAGATGTACAGACGGGATCTCACTATGTTGCCCAGGCAGATCTCGAACCCCTGGGCTCAAGCCATCCTCCCACTTTGGCCTCCCAAAGTGCTGGGATTACAGGCATGAGCCACTGTGCCCAGCCACTTTTATTACTTTTAAATTTGGATAATTTTATGCCTTATTTCCAAGATCACTAATGGTCTTTCTAAAACATAAGCAATATATGGACATCTTGGAAATGGGTAATCTGCAACATACTCTTGTAATGCGGGTTGTATTTCCTCTTTTATTTCTCTAATGATGTTAATATTGTGTATAAAGTAAATGATAAAGATAAATAGTAATGTAAGGAGAAATTGACAAACCCACAAAATTAGTGAGAGACATTAATACAACTTTTTCAGAATAAATAAGAATATAAGAGATGTATATAACAAGTTTAACTAGCTTGGAGAAAAAAACTAATATGATAATGTACGTATATATAACCAACAGAAATTTTGCAAACACACACAGACCAGTCACAGGAATTGACCATGTATTATGCAAAAGCAAATATCTACAAATTTTTTAAAGCAGAGATCAATGTGCTCTAACCAATGTAATACAATTCCATATTAACAACTAAAGGATAGCCAAAATATCTCTTCACCTAAAAATTAAATCACTAGGAGAAAGGAAAACTAAATATAGTATCCACACTTATGTGTGTGTGTATATATATATATATTCTGGATATTATTTATGACTTACTGAAGGTTGCACACATATTTGAATTTTGGGCTTATATTTTCACATTTTTCCTACAGAAGTTGTAATTTTTGGCAAAGTCAGTTTATCAGTCTTCTGTTTTGTAATATGTGCTTGTGTGTGTGTGTGTGTGTGTGTGTAGTTCAAGAAAGGCATCTCTTCTACCACTATCATCGAGATACTCTCTCATGTTTCGTTCTATTCAAGTTTTACAATTTATTTCCTCATTTTTTGCCTTTTGTCCATCTGGTGCCAATTCTGTGTAAAGGATGAGGTACAGACCTGGCTTTACCTATGTGGTGCTAATTCTGTGTAAGGGATGAGGTACAGACCTGGCTTTATCCATCTGGTGCCAATTCCGTGTAAGGGACGAGATACGAACCTGGCTTTATTGCTTTTGCATGCACGGCCCGTTATCCTAGTGTCATGAATGAGTAAATCCACACTTTCCTCTCTGATTTATGACACCACCTCTCTCACACTCCATACTCATGTGCTTCTGTTGCTTTATTTTTGGGATTTCTGGTCTAGTCCATTACCTAGTGACCTTCCCGGAACCACATTTTCTTTACCATAGTTTTGCTGTAACATACAAAATGTGGTCGACAGGGTCCCTACCTACTTCTCTTCTTCAGTTGTCTTAGCTGCCCTTGAATTTTAATATCACCAGGTCAGGTTTTAGAAAGAGCCCTGTTGAATAATTAGAATTATGTTGAATTTACTATCGCTTTGAGAAGAAATGCCACCTTTACAATAATGCCATCCATGAACATAACATATTTCTGCATTATTTAGGTCTTCTCTATGTCTTTCAATACAATTTTAATCTTCTCCCCTAGGCCTTCCTATACGCTTAGGAGCGATGTACAACTCAATTGTAAAAAGTTGGAGCCCTTGGCTACTATAAAGGGTAGCTTTTCTTAAAAAGTCAATTTCTAATTAGTTTCGCCATTATATATATGACTTTATATGCAGCCAGTAACTATGTAAGAAGTTCTAATTCTTTATCTTATTTCCCTCTGTCTTTAATTTTGTTCTATTATCTTATTTTGCTGGTCAGCACCTCCAGTATTCTGATAAATACAAATGCTGATAGCAGATGGTGAAGATTGAAAGGGCTTGTGCTTAATGCTTCCTTATTAACTGTGATGTTAATAGAGCCTTATGCCCCATCGTAGCCTTTAAGATGCTGTCTCCTATTGCCAGCTTGCTAAATGATTTTTTGCTTTTTAATGAGCTGGTATTAAGTTTTACTAATTTTTTAATGTGTCTGTTGAGATGAAAATATTTGATTTCTTTAAAGTCAACTTTTATGGAGGATAATTTACATACAGTGAAATGCCACGTATTGTGAACGTTACAGTTTTTAGTTTGGGCTTTGCTGTATGCCTACAAAGGTTCCTGTGACTGTTCTGGCTGGCCTCAGTGGATAAGTTTGATGTTTTCAAGACTGGCTTTTAAGCTTTTTTCATGATGGATTCAGGCAGATATTCCTGTAGGTCTAGTTTAGCCTCATTACTAAGACATCTTTCTGGGGCCTACTGAAAATCTCAGGTATTCAAGTTTTCTCCACTCTGGATTTGGGGAATTCAAATGATTCTTGGCCCTCTGTGGTCTCTGAGGATTTTTTTTTTCTTTTTTAATTTTGATTTCCCAGTAGTCTTTCCTGCACATTTTTCTTTGCCTGTCCATGTGGAGCTTTTTTCCTTCTTTCCTTCCTTTTTCTTCTTTCCTGTTATCTTTCTTGCCTCCCCTCCCCTCCCCCCTCCCCTCCCCCCCTCCCCTCCCCTCTCCCCTCCCCCTCCCCTCCCCTCCCCCCTCCCCCCTCCCCCCTCCCCTCCCCTCCCCTCCCCCTCCCCCCTCCCCTCCCCTCCCCCTCCCCTCCCCTCCCCCCTCCCCTCCCCTCCCCCCTCCCCTCCCCTCCCCCTCCCCTCCCCTCCCCCCTCCCCCCTCCCCTCCCCTCCCCTCCCCTTCCCTTCCCTCCCTCCCCTCCCCTCCCCTCCCTTCCCTTCCCTTCCCACAGGGTCTTGCTCTGTCATCCAGGCTGGAGGGCTGTGGCACGATCATAGCTCATAGCAGCCTGGGCTCAGGCGATCCTCCTGCCTCAGCTTTTCCACCAGCTATCACCACAGGTGTGTACTACCACACCTGGCTAATTTACAAAAAAATGTTTGCACAGTTGAGGGTCTCACTAGGTTGCTCAGGGTGGTCTCAAATTACTGGCCTCAATTGATCCTCCTGCATGGACCCTAAAGTGCTGGAATTACAGGCATGAGCCACTGCACCCTGCCAGAACTCTTATTTTCAAACTTATTGGTGCCAAATTTATAGGTGGACAGAAAGTGGAAAAAAGCCAGATACAAAAATGATGATAATCACATTTTTTTGCCTAATATAACATATTTGCATACAAGCATCCAAGGAAAGGAAAGCAGACACTCCTAGGACAAAACATCCTCTCCTAAGGTTGAGACAGACTTTCTCTCAAATCTTGTCATGATGGGTCAGACATACACGACTGTGCATGGAGCAGAGGCCACTTTCTGTTGGCTCCAGTGCCCTGGTTGGAGAATAATTGCAGGTGTTCACACTCCAGGAGCTCGGGGATGTCAACCTGTCAGGTGTATGGTATTAACAGATAAGCACCAGCAATAAAGATACGTAAGCTAGAAGCTACCTGGTGCTCTCCATTTGATGAGAAGGAGGGTCAGGTGGCAGCATGCATCACGGTGCCTCCCATCTGCACGAAGATTGACAAGGAGCCTTGTAACATCTCCTCCTACAGGGGATCCTGCACTGGGTTCTGACTTTGGTCAAAAGGAACACAAATATTGCCGGTACCTTCACAGTACTAGTCACATTTTACTACTGCTGCCAAATATGGATGATGTGAGAAACACTGGATGGCAGAGGCATCAATGCAAGGCTCCCCTGCAAACCTATGCCAGCATTTACAACTACCATCCGTGGCTTCATTTTCTTTCCCAATTCAACATTAACTGCAAAAGCCAATATCGGATTTTGACTCATTCAATTTAAACAATGGGACATAAAAGTTATGCTATACTTCCTTCTGCTGTAAGTAATTTGAGATTGAATTGCACCCCAATAGATAGAAAATCCACCCTGATGTTCCATGTTGGAAAACACATACAAATATATCCGCCCAGTGGAATATATATTGCATTGAATGTAAGGTTTTGAGGGCAAAGAAACTAACTCAGGGCAAGCTCAGGATCTCTTTGGTTTTGCTCACTGGAAACAACACTAATTCTCGACACATCGACACATTCCACTTCAATTGGAAGCTGCTCATTAGCCATTCTGCTTACAGGGCTTAGTTAAGCTCCTCTGAAATTGGATTCTGTCCTGGGGGAAGCTAGTTCAGTGATTGCATCCTGTGGAACTTGGCACACATTGGTCTCTCAGCCTGTTGTCACTTCTACCCCAAGGACTGACCTTGGGCTGCCTTCCAATGGCACTTTTCCAGTTGCAGTGCCTTTGGGTTTCCTGGTACCTGGCCTTCTTCTTGTCTACGTTAATGGTTTCCCCAAGAGGTCATCAGAATGGTCCACTGGAAGTAGGAAATGAGAGCTTTTTTTTTTTTGAACATTAAAAAAACTCATTTGCATTAGTGCATTTTATAAAAAGCATAATGTGTATATGGGTAGAACTGAATTCTATTTTACTGTTAGTATGCATAACCAAAAATGCTTGGTGGACGCTGTTCCTCCAAATTCCTCCTGCCTTAATCCAATTCCCTGAACTTGCTATGAAGGCGGCTGCTTGCCTGTTGCCCAGTGGCCTCTGACAGTCCACAGAAACTCTCTACTTATGGTCCTTGATGCACATCCTGCTGCTCAGCATGGTCTGTGCTGATAGAATTGTGCACAGAGCATGGGGCGGGAGGTGGGGGCAGCCCGTCTGGGGAACAAGGAAGTACCAAAGTGGGGAGTTCCAGGGACGCCAAGAGAAGATGTACATTGGCAGTTGTCAATCAGTAGTAAAACACAGCCAAGATGTGGTAGATGCTTCAGAGAGCATGAGAACTGACACCAACAGCAGTACCCAAAAGGGAAACTGAGCTCTCAGCAAGTTAGAGGCCAGGATCTCTCAGCAACAGGGCCTGATTGTGGCCTGGCAGCAAGCCCAGGACCATTACAATTGTGCAAGCATAAACACCACACATCAGGGAGGACTCTCCCCGCACTTAGCAGTTGCCATTTTGTTCTCAAAGTGATTCCATCAATGAACTGTGTGGAAGGATGATATTGGAAGATTTCACTCTGTTTCTTTAATTTTTCATAGACAATCACATATGAAAAAATAACAAACAAATACAGTAGGAGACACATTTAATTGGAAGGGACGTACATCAGTAGGTCACTGAAATGAGGAAGTGGGTCTCCAGTGGGTCCGTGTTTGTTGAGAATTGCTTGATGGTCTTTAAAATACTCTCATTTCAGTGGTACAAATTGGATAACAGTTATCCAAATTCCAAATCAATAAAAAGATATTTTAGTGTTCAGGCCCATAAATCATTCAGTAAAATACTTTTAGTGTCCAAAATATAACAACCTAGCTTTCCACTTGTCAGCTATGACTGACTAGCTTTCAGGAGACCCATCTTCCCACTTAGAACAAGCAGAAAATAAATGGATAAAAATAGAACAACAACAAAAAAAACTATATATGTATGAGGGCGTTTTAGAGCTCTTAAAGTATGCAGGACTGAAGGGACTGAAATCCTGGAAGGAAAACAAATTCATTGAGGTGAACCTGACCTTCCATGTCACGTTTGCTCTGCTGCAGCTGGCAGCCTTTGGGTATGCTCCAGCAGACCTCCAATGTCTGTGTGTGCATCTCAGTGCCTGACAATTTGGGGTTTGAGGAAGCTCAGAAGGCTCTTCTAAGTGGTGGCAGGCTGGACCTGAGGTGGAGGTAGGGTAGGGGATACAGACACCACCTCCCTCCCAACGCAGCCCTTGGGAGTCGGTGCAAAAACCCCCCTAGATCCCTCAAAAATGAAGTATGACAAATGTGAGACAGGTGTTTTGAGCCATTTTCCAGAGTTTTCCTGAAGGGCTCAGCCCCAGTTGCTTCCTGTGGTAACTGGCTTAATAAAGTAAATTTATTAGCTGCCCTCCCATCTCTATCACTTCCCCATGCCATGACCAGTGTCCCTTGCAGCCTTCAAATAAATGACTTTTACTGTAACATCTATCTCAGGGTCTGCACTAAGGCAGCCCAGTTGATGATTCCTGAGCTGTGTGGGGCAGAGGCTGTGAAGCTGAACAGAAAGCAGCTGTGGAGGGCTCGAGGCTGAGAAGAGCTTTCATTAGGCTGGCAGACCTAATGAGATGAAAATGGAGGATCAGGGCTGCCGCACGGCCAGGGCCTGCGAGGCCAAGATCCCGGAAAAAAGAAGTGCAGAAAAGTGATTTCAAGAGTTTGACACGTTACTCTCCTAAGCCCTTTGCCGGTTCCCGAGCAGCACAGGCCAAGAGGCAGAGAGGCTGAGCAGCCGGCAGGTCGTGACAGGCTGGAAGGCTGAGGAGAGCTACCAGGGTTCCCATTATTCCAGGAAACAAAAACTGGGATTCGGAACTGGGCAAAGTGGAGAGGCCCAGGTTCTCACACTGGGCTTTCATGCATGACCCTGGGGAACCACAAACTAAGAGGCAGGGTAACTGGAGAGAGAGCAAAGACATGCTGGACCGCAGCTCGGCGCCTGATCACATTCAAGTGATCTTCTCCTGCTCTACCTCCTGCTGGGAGCTAAACACTATGCTCTCTGGTAGAAGAAATATCAGCCAGAGCATGTGCAACATTTACTACACAGTGCCAGGCAAGAAACTTCATCTAGAACCATGCTGACCAACGTCAGCCCCAAGCCACATGTGGCTATTTACATTTAAATTTACTAAAAGTAAATAAAATTAAAAAGTACTTCCTCCATCATACTAATCACAATTCAACTGTTCAAATGCTCTGTGTGGCTAATAGTTACCATATCAGACGGCATACACATAGAACATTTCCATCTTCATAGAAAGTTCTATTCTACAGTATTGATCTAGGATTTTTGTATTTTAAAGCACATCTCTGGCATTAAATCAAATTTAAAAAACATACCAGGACTTGGAACCTAAAAAACTTGTGATAAAATCATAACGATGGTGATCCAGATATTAGAGTTATCATATGCAGACTTTAACAAAACTTTGATTAATATACTTGACATAGATGACAAGATAGAAAAAGACTTCAGAGAATGAAAATGTATATGAGCTAATTAAATGGAAAATACAAAATTCAATGGCAAATAAAGAATGCAAACTGTGGGCCAAATGGCAGATCGGATACAGTGAAGAGAGAAATGGTTACGTGGAAGATAAGTCAGTAAGAGATAACCAGACAGAAGCATGGGAAAAAATGAAGTGCGGAAACAGAGAAAAGAGAATAAAAGACCTAAGACTATGGTGAAATAGGTGTAACATAGTTCTAGTTAAATTTCCAGAAGGAGAGAAGAGATCGAATGGTGCGGAAGCAATATTTGAAGAGATAATGGCTAAGAAGGCATTTCTAAAATTGGTAAAAAGAGATTAAGCCACAAATTCACAGGCACTATGAAACCAAAGCATCTTAAAAAAAAAAAAAAGATAAAAAAGAAAATGACACCATAGTAAAAGTTTTGGAAATCAGAATCAAAGGAAAAATTGTACACACATCCCCAAAATGCACAAATTAACTTCAAAGAGCAGCAATAAGACTGACAGTGATTGACTTCCTAACAGAAAAAGTACAACAAAGGCGGCCCTGGAATCTGATCTTTAAAGTGATGAAAGAAAGTACATGCCAACAAATAATTCTATTCTCAGTGAAAACATACTTCACTTTTGAAGGAAAAATAAAGACGTATCAGACAAAAACCTTAGAGAAATTGCTGTCAGTACACTTGCACTAAGAGATACTGAAAGGAGTCCTTCCCATAGATAACATAATTGCTAAGAGAAACATGGTAGTGTATAAAAAAATTAAGAACTACATGAGTGGTAAATACGTCAGTAAATCTAAATGAATATTGAATGTGTAAAACATACTTCTATGCTAATTATAACAACTTGTAGAGTTTTAAATGTATGTAGAGTTAAAATTCATGATAATTATGAAGTAGGACAATTATAATACATATTATACTCTACTAAAAGAATGCCTACTATAATATCTATGGTAAACAATAAAAGAATAATATAACTTAAAGCTATTCGATCATTGGCATAAAAATGAAATACTTAGGAATAAATCTAACCTATAGAAGATCTGTGTGAGGAAAACTACAAAATTACAACCTCGATAAAATAAATCAAAGATCTAAATAGAGAGCTATTTCCAGTGCATGAACAGGAAAACTCAACACTGCCAAGACGTCAGTTCTTTCTAACTTGATCTATAGATTAAACATAATACCAGTCAAAATTCCAGCAAATTGTTCTCTAAATGTTGACTAACTAATTCTAAAGTTTATATGGAACGGCAAGAGGGCCAAACTAGCCAACAAAAGGCTGAAGGAGAAAAACAAAGTCAGAGGACTGAGGACTGACACTACCCAACTTCAAGACTTCTTACAAAGCATTCCCCTTGAAAACCAGCCCAAGACAAGGAAGTCCGTTCTCACCACTCCTATTCAACATAGCATTGGAAGTCCTGGCCAGGGCCATCAGGCAAGAGAAAGAAATCAGGGGCATCTAAATAAGAAGAGAGGAAGTCAAACTATCCCTGTTTGCAGATGATATGATCCTATATCTAGGAAACCCCCTAGTCTCAGCCCAGAAACTCCTAGGCAATGTCATTCTTGACACAGGAATCAGCAGATTTCATGATAAAGGCACCAAAAGCAATCACGACAAAAGCAAAAATTAAGAAATGGAATCTAATTAAACTCAAGAGCTTCTGCACAGCAAAAGGAACTATTAACAGAGTAAACAGACAACCTACAGAATAGGAAAAAATTTTGCAAACTATGCATCTGATAAAGGTCTAATATTCAGAATCTGCAAGGAACTTAAACAAATTGACAAAAAAAAAAAAACATTAAAAAGTGGGCAAAGCACATGAATGGACACTTTTCAGAAGAAGACATACATGCAGCCAACAAGCATATGATAAAAAGCTCAATATCAGTGATCATTAGAGAAATGCAAATAAAAACCACAGGGAGATACTGTCTCACACCAGTCAGAATGGCTCTGAGTCAAAAAATAATGGTGGTGAGGTTGCAGAGAAAAAGGGTTATTTATACACTGATGGTGGGAGTATAAACTACTTCAACCATTGTGGAAATCAGTATGGTGATTTCTCAATGAGCTAAAAACAGAACTACTATTTGACCCAGTAACCCCATTACATTATAAATCATTCTATCATAAAGTCACATGAACTTGTGTATTCACTGTAGCACTATTCACAATACAAAGAACATGGAATCAATCTAAATACCCATCAATGATAGTTTGGATAAAAAAAAAACGTGGTACACAAACACCACTGAATACTATGCAACCATAAGAGCGTGCCCTTTGCAGGAACATGGATAGAGCTGGAGGTCATTATCCTTAGCAAACTAATATAGGAACGAAAATCAAGTACCACGGGTTCTCACTTGTAAGTGGGAGCTAAATGATGAGAACATGTGGGCACATAGAGAGGAACAAGAGACAGTGGGCACCTACCTGAGAGTGGAGGGTGGGAGGAGAGAGGACCAAGAAAAATAACTACTGGGTACTAGGCTTAACACCTGGGTGATGAAATAATCTGTACAACAGACTCCATGACATGAGTTTCCCTTTATAACAAACCTGCACATGTACCTCTGAACCTAAAATAAAAGTTAAAAATAAAAGACTTCCCATAAAGCTACAATTATCAAGAGGGTGTGGTATTGGTGAAATAATACACAAATGTATATAGGGAACAGAACAATGAGCTGAGAAACAGACTCACACAAGTGGAGTTGACAGATATTTGACGAAATAGCAAAGGCCATTCAATGCAGAAATGATAGAATTTTTAACAAATGGTGCTGAAACAATTGGACATCCACATGCAAATATATGTGTGTATATATATATGCCTCATATGTATACGTGCCTCATATATATATATGTATATATGCATACCTCATAGATATAGATGTAGATATGGAGAGAGAGGGGGAGGGATCTCATACCTTCATAAAAATTCATAAAAATTAACTAAAAATGGATCATACATCTAAATGTAAAATGCTAAAATATAAACATTTAGAAGATAACATAGGAGAAAACCTAGGCAACCTTAGGTTTGGTGTTGACTTTTTAGATACAGCAAAAAAAAGCACTATTAATGACAAAAAATTGGTAAGTCGAACTTCATTAAAATTAAAAACTTCTGCTCTGTGAAAGACATTGTTCAGAGAATGAAAAGACAAGCCACAGACTGGCAGAAAATCTTTGCAAAACACATGTGATGAAGTACTGATTTTCAAACTATTAAATAAACAAAAAAAAAAACCCTTAAACTCAACAACAGAAAAACAAATGTCCCAATTAAAAATTGGACAAAACCAAAGTAATTTATAGATCCAGTGCTATTCCCATGAAACTACCACTGACATTCTTCCCAGAAGTAGACATTCACAAGCAAAAAGACCGAAACTGGAGGGGCATCATGCTACCCAACTTTAAACTATACTACAAGGCTACAGTAAGCAAAATAACATGGTGCTGGTACAAAAACAGACACATAGACCAACGGAACAGAATAGAGAGCTCAGAAATAAGACCACACACCTACAACCATCTGATCTTTGACAAGCTTGACAAAACAAGCAATGGAGAAAGGGTCTTTTATTTAATAAATGGTATTGGGAGAACTGGCTAGCCATATGCAGAGAATTGAAACTGGACCCCTTACTTACACTTTGCACAAAAATTAACTGAAGGTGGATTAAAGACTTAAATGTAAAACCCTAGGAGGAAATCTAGGCAATACCATTCAAGATATAAGCATGGGCAAAGATTTCATAATGAAAATGTCAAAAGCAATTGCAAGTAAAAGCAAAAATTGACAAATGGGATTTATTTAAACTAAAGAGCTTATGCACAGCAAAAGAAACTGTCATCAGAGTGAACAGACAACCTACAGAATGGGAGAAAACTTTTGCAATCTATCCGTCTGACAAAGATCTAATATCCAGAATCTACAATGAACTTAAACAAATTTACAGGAAAAAATCAAATGACACCATTAAAAAGTGGGGAAAAGACATGAACAGACACTTCTCAAAAGAAGACATTTATGTGGCCACCAAACATATGAAAAAAAGCTCAACATCACTGAGCATTAGAGAAATGTAAATTAAAACCACAATGAGATACCATCTCATGCCAGGCAGAATGGCAATTATTAAAAAGTCAAGAAACAACAGATGCTGATGAGGCTGTGGAGAGATAGGAACAATTTTACACTGTTGGTAGGAATGTAAGTTAGTTAAACCATTGTGGAAGACAGTCTGGCAATTCCTCAAAGACCTAGAACAAGAAATACCATTTGACCCAAGAATCCCATTTTCTGTTGTATATACCCAAAGGAATACAAATTATTCCGTTATAAAGATACACACACATGTATGTTCACTGCAGCACTATTCACAATAGCAAAGACATAAGATCAACCCAAATGCCCATCAACGATAGACTGGATAAAGGAAATGTGGTACATATACACCATAGAATACTATGCAGCCATAAAAAGGAGTGAGATTACATCCTTTGCAGGGACATAGATCAGCTGGAAGCTACTATCCTCAGCAAACTAATGCAGGAGCAGAAAACCAAACACCGCATGTTCTCACTTGTAAGTGGGAGCGAACAATGTGAACACATAGACACAGAGAGGGAAACAACACATACTGGGGAGGGGGTAGGAGGGACAGCATAAAAAATAGCTAGTTGATGGGTTGATAGGTGCAGCAAACCACCATGGCTAACATTCACCTTTGTAACAAATGTGGACATCTTACACATGTATCCCAGAATTTAAAATAAAACAAAAATAAAAAATAAATAAAATTGGGCAAAAGACCTGAATAGACACCTCACCAAAGAAGAAACACAGATGGCAAATAAGCATATGAAAAGATGCTCAACATCACATGTCCTCGTGGAATCACAAATAAAACATCAATGCTATGCCCCTACACACCTGTGAGATTGGCTACATCGAAAACACTGGCAACACCAAATGCTGACTGAAATATAGAGCAACAGAAACTCTCATTCATTGCTGGCTGGGAGGCAAAGTGGTCCAGCCACTTTGAAAGACAGTTTGGCAGTTTCTTATAAAACTGAAGATACTCTTACCATTTGATATGGTTTGGCTGTGTTCCCATCCAAATCTCATCTTGAACTGTAGTAATCCCCATGTACCAAGGGTTTTGCCAGGTGGAGATAATTGAATCATGGGGGTGTTTCCCCCATACTGCTCTCATGGTAGTGAATAAGTCTCATGAGATCTGATGATTTTATAAATGGGAGTTTCCCTGCACAAGCTCTTTTGCCTGCCGCCATGTAGGACATGACTTTGCTACTTATTTGCCTTCCGCCATGATTATGAGCCCTACCCAGCCATGTGGAACTGAGTCAATGAAATCTCTTTCCTTTATAAATGACCTGGTCTCAGGTATGTCTTTATTAGCAGCATGAAAACAGACTAATACACCATTTAATCTATAATCATGCTTCTTGGTATTTATTAATTTGAGTTGAAAATGTATGTCCACACAAAAATCTGCACACGAATGTTTATAGTAGCTATATCCATAACTGTCAAAACTTGAAAGCAGCCAAGATATCCTTCAATAATTTGAGTGTCTAAACATACTGTGGCACATTCATACTATGAAAGATTATTCAGAGATAAAAAGGGATAAGCTATCAAGTCACAGAAATTCATGGAATGTTCTTAAATGCATACTGCTCAGCACAAGAACCCAGTTTTGGCAGGGTACAGAATGTCAACTATATGACATTCTGGAAAGGCAAAATGATGGAGGCAGTAAGAAGAGATTAATGGTTCTCAAACTTCATGGGGAGGGAAGGAGACATGAATAGATTAAGAACAGGAGGAGTTTAGGGCAGTGAAACTACTCTGTATGATACTATAATACACACAGAGTATGTTACTACTATACTATACTTGTTCTCAAGTACAGATGTGTCATTGTACATTTTTCAAATGCCATAGAATTTGCAACACAAAGTGTGAACCTTAATGTTAATAGTGAATAATAAAAAACATCAGTATTTTGGGTATACTTGTCCTGGTTCTCAGAAAAAGGACACTCCCACAAGTTGGCACATTAATAACCTCAATAACAGTAAAGCTATTGTTGCTTGGTCACTTTGGGTTTCTCATGCCAGGAAACCTGATGGCTAAAACTGGAGTTGCCATATGGTCAGGGGAGTTGACCCACGTCATTTATGAGGAGGAATATTACAGATAGGAATGTGTTTGATTTTCAGATATCCACTGGAGCATTTCTTGATGCTCACATGTGGATGAGTGAATAAAATTATATACATGCAAAATGATAACTTAGAATTATGTTTAATAATAAATTAGGAATTCTACCAATAATATTTAACAACTACTGTAGTTCATATTACAGTACTGAGACTGGGTATATGAAAGGAAGGAAGGAAGGAAAGAAAATAGGAAGGAAGGAGCGGTTATATTTTTACATAGAAAAGCTTTAAGCATTAAAAAAGAATGGACCCAGAGGAGAATGAACTTTGACTGGAACGCTGGCTGATTTGGTTTGGAGGTTGGGAGGGGTTGGTATCGAGAGAAGTCTTAACTGTGAAGTTGTAGTGTAGATGAATCTTTAAAGATTAAAGAAAAGTATTACATGATTAGTTTTCTTTAAATATATGACTTCTAAACAGTTACTGCAAGATTTTGTTGGCAGTTTGTTTCTTTCTAAGAGAATATCAGTTGGAGAACATGATTTTATATGCACAAAATAATTACATGGGCTTTTTTTTTTTTTTTGGCCAGTCATTGTGGAGCAATGTGAGAGCATGGTGATAAAGGTAAGGAACATATTTTCTCTTTTTAACTCCTATTCTGAGTAGCTGTGTGATCCTGGGCAAGCCTAAACTTCATGGGCTACCTTTCCAAACATGGCAAATGAGGATGTCTGAAGCTCCTTCCCACGCGAAATCACTCGATATTAAACTTGCGTACACCTAGTCCTAGAATCAGATGCCCTGATGGAATTCAACAAAACTTTCATTTAAACTTATAGCAACATTACACAAGTTAAGGTGATACTATTTCATCACTATATTCTTTTAGTCTCTCTCTATCTATTCCTTAACATAATTTAGACAAGCATTTCAAAATCAAAATACATAAAATAAGTTATAGACTCATATTGCAATCACTACTAATACTCATAGCATTGGTAAGAAGTGAAAACCTTTCGCTGATAAAATGCAGGTATAATGGACGTACCTGGTTTCATAAATGGCATAAAATGTTCTGTGTTCTTTGACTGCGTTCCTGAAAAAAAAAAAAAAACACAAAAAAGGATAAAATGTAATCTTAATGATTATTGCTAAGGTCTAAAAGTCCTTTAATAAGCATGTTCCCAAACTGTCTATTGAAGATATCTTGACTAGCATTTTGTGAAAATTAAGAAATAACATTTAAAGAAATGTACACACATTTTTAAAAAGTAATACACATTGTGTTAGATAAGCTTAGGCCCTGATTTTTGCTCCAACAGTAGCTAACTTGGTTACTGAACCACTGTTTAAATTTTACTGAAGGAGACAGGAAACAAACAATAAAGATAATTTCTAATTGTGGTATATCCAGTAACAAAATTAAAATAAAATATTATAATAGAAAATTATATGAGAGAAGCCATACTAAATAGGATGCAAAAACACAGGTTTCATTGGTTAGGCTCGGTGGCTCATGCCTGTAATCCCAGCACTTAGAATGGCCTAGGTGGGAAAATCACTTGAGTCCAGGAGTCCGAGACCAGCCTGGGCAACATAGTGAGATACTGTCTCTACAAAAAATACAAAAATTAGCTAGGTTTGGTAGTGCAGGTCTGGTTCCAGCTACTCAGGAGACTGAGGTGGGAGGATCACTTGAGCCCAAGAGGCCGAGGCTGCAGTAAGCCAAGATAGCACCACTGCACTCCAGCCTAGGCAACAGAGTAAGATCCTGTCTCAGAAAAGAATAAAGTAAAATAAACAAAATGAACAGGGCATAGTGGCATATGCCTGTAGTTCCAGCTACTCAGAAGGCTGAGGTGGGAGGATTGCTTGAGCCCAGAAGGTCAAGGCTGCAGTGAGCCAAGATTGTGCCACTGCACTTTAGCCTTGGTGACACTGTAAGACCCTGTATTTAAAAAAAAAAAAAAAAAAAAAAAAAAAGTTTCCTTAGAAAACAAATTTTCAGTTGGAATCTGAGTCATGGAAGAAGTTAACCATGAGATTTGTAGGAAAACAGAGGCAACACAAAGTTCAAAGTTCCCAAGGTATAAATGCATCAAGTATGTTCTGAGAAAAAAATCTTCACCCTTCACCATCATCATACGATGGTGAATGATGACCCACCACTACATTTTTAGAATTACCATAAATCCAGAGTAAACTAACCTAGACAGTATGGTATTGGTGAAAGGGCAAGACATATAGGTCAACTGAAAAAAACAGTGACTTCAGAAAGTCAGCAAATGATTCTTGACAAAGAACAAGCTTTTCAGCAAATGGTGTTGGAACAACTGGATATTCATGTGCAGAATTAAACCTTATTGTGAATGGTAACAATGGAAATCATAATTATGTATCAATTACTGCGTACAAGGCACTGTATTTGTTATGCTGAAAGAGTCGTTTAAAATAAGAAAAATAATGCAAGTAAACAAGTGAAAGACAAATACATAACTGAAGGTAAGAAAACTATAACTGACAGTAAAAAAAAAAAAAAAAAAAAAAGTGCCAGTGATGTGGAAGGACACAGCCTGAGGCCTGGCCTTTAACCTTCCTCCAACACCTGTCCCCAGGCAAGTCATCTGCTGCCTCACACAGAATTACCAGACATCTAAAAAGTACTTCTAGAATTAAAAAGGAAAAACCAGACATTTTTGACATGAAGTGAAATTATTGAAAAAGATGGAGCAATAAAGAGGCAAAATAAATATATCAAAGAAGTAAGAGAACATTAGTAGCATGAGATGAAACGACATAAAAAAGAAGATGATAAAATATCAGTTATAAAATACGAAACTGTTTTAGGAAAGAACATGTGGAAAGGAATAAATAGAACGTAAATGACTGAAGAACAAGCGAGTGGCCTGGAAGATCATAGTGGAGTCTCAAAGGCAGCACCGAAGAATCAGAAGTTAGGAATAGCAAGGAGAGAGAAAATATATAAGTGACAACATCTGGAAAATAGGAAGTAACAGAAGTGCAAAAAAAGAAAACGTCCCAGGAAATAACTTCTGTGACAAAATTAGAACAAATTTCCCAGAATTCGGTAAGAAATATTTTAGATTAAATGAGTCTGTACAACATAGAAAATATATGCGCTAACATACCAAAAAAAAAACAAGTTTAAAGGGACCTATAAAGGTTTCTATATTGCACTTAGGCAGGTACAATTTTTATTCTAAATAGACTTTTAAAGATTCAGTATGTATATTGTAATCCCTAGAGCAACCACAAAAATAACTATACAAAGAGTTGCATTTAAAATTAAAACATCACTTAAAATGAAAACTTGAGCCAATCTGAACACTACACCTTGGATAGAGACATTAAATGATCTGGTAACATATGCATTATTTACGTCATAAAGGAAAATATTCCACCAATTCCAACGAACCAGTATCATACAGACTGTTTTTAAAATATAATACAATATGTTCCTGCTAAAATTTTACATATTTTGGAAAAATGATTCTTAAATTTAAAATAATTCTGAGGATTATAAATACTTAGAAATGGATGGCAATGAATACACTACAGGCCAAAATTCCGTTTAACTAAGAACTGCATGGAGAATTCACATGAGAAAATCTGTCAGTGGAACATACGATGTTGGAACGCAGAAAAAAATAAATGCTTATCTCAACAGATTCAAAGAAAGCTTCTGAAAAGTTCAAAACATTTTTATGATATTAAAAAGTAACTCAACTATTGGAAAACCTAAAGACTCCATAAAACAACTATTAGAACGGATAAACTAATTCAGTAAAGTTGCAGGATACAAAATCCACATGCAAAAATCAGTAGCTTTTCTAAATGACAACAGTAAGCAATCTGAAAAGAAATTTAAAAAGTAATCCCATTTACAATAGCCACAAATAAAATTAAATACCTAGGAATTAACTTAATTAAAGAAGTGAAAAAAAAACTACAATGAAAACCATAAAACACCAAGGAAATAAATTAAAGAAGACAATAGAAAAATGGAAAATATTTCATGCTCATGGATTGAAAGAATCAATTTTTTTTTTTTTTTTTTCGAGACGCAGTCTTGCTCTGTCGCCCAGACTGGAGTGCAGTGGCCGGATCTCAGCTCACTGCAAGCTCTGCCTCCCGGGTTCCTGCCATTCTCCTGCCTCAGCCTCCCGAGTAGCTGGGACTACAGGCGCCCGCCACCTCGCCCGGCTACTTTTTTGTATTTTTTTAGTAGAGACGGGGTTTCACTGTGTTAGCCAGGATGGTCTCGATCTCCTGACCTCATGATCTGCCCGTCTCGGCCTCCCAAAGTGCTGGGATTACAGGCTTGAGCCACCGCGCCCGGCCGAATCAATATTTTTAAAGTGGCCATACTACCAAAAGCCATTGCAAAGATTCAGTGCAATTCTTATTAAAATATCAATGACATTCTTCACAGAAATAGAAAAAACAAACCTAAAATTTATATGAAATCACAAAGACCCAGAACAGCCAAGCTATCCTAAGCAAAAAGAACAAAACTAGAGGAATCACATTACCTGACTTCAAATTATATTACAGAGTCATAGTAACCAAAATAGCATGGTACTGGCATAAAAACAGACAAATAGACCAATGGAATAGGATAGAGAACCCAGAAATAAATTCACACACCTATAGTGAACTCACTTTCAACAAAGGTGCCTAGAGCATACGCTGGGGGGAAAGACAGTCTCTTCAATTGGTGCTGGGAAAACTGGATATCCATATGCAGAAAAATAAAACTAGACAACTATCCTTCACCACATACAAAAATCAAATCAAAATGGATTAAAGACTTCAGTCTAAGACCTTAAACTATGAAACTACTACATAAAAAATTGGGGGAAAATCTCCAGGACATTGGTCTGGGCAAAAATTTCTTGAGCAATACCCCACAAGCACAGGCAACCCAAGCAAAAATGGACAAATGGATCACATTAAGTAAAGGAGCCTCTGCACAACAAAGGACACAGACAACAAAGTGAACAGACAACCCACAGAATGGGAGAAAATATTTGCAAACTACCCATCTGACAAGAGATTAATAACTGGAATATACAAGCAGGTCAAACAATTCTATAGGAAAAAAAAAAAAAAACCTAATAATCCAATCAAAAAATGGGCAAAAGGTTTGAATAGACATTTCCCAAAAGAAGACATACAAATGTCAAACGGGTATATGAAAACGTGCTCCCCATCACTAGTCATCAGAGAAATGCAAATCAAAACTACAATGAGATATCATCTCACCCCAGATAAAATGGCTTATACCCAAAAGACAGTCAATAACAAATGCTGGCAAGGATGTGGAGAAAAGGTGACTCTTGTGCATTGTTGAACTGAATATAAATTAGTTCAACTACTATGGAGAGCAGTTTGGAGGTCCCGCAAAAAACTAAAAATAGAGCTGCCATATGATCCAGCAATCCCACTGCTGGGCATTCCCAAAAGAAAGGAAATCAGTATACAGAAGAGATATCTGCACTCCCATGTTTGTTACAGCTCTGTTCACAATAGCTATGGTTTGCAGGTAACCTAAGTGTCCATCAACAGCTTAATGGATAAAGAAAACATGGCATATATATACAATGGAATATTACAGAGCCATAAAAACAAATGAGATTCTGTTATCTGCAGCAACACACATGGAACTGGAGATCATTAGGTGATCTAAGTGAAATAAGCCAGGCGCAGCAAGACAAACATCACATGTTCTCAATTATTTGTGGGATTTAAACATCAAAACAGTTGAACTCATGGACATAGAGTGGAAGATGGTTACCAAAAGCTGGGAAGAGGAGTGGGGAGTTGCGGGGGAGGTAAAAACGGTTAATGGGTACAAAGAATAGAAAGAACGAACAAGACCTACTATTAGATAGCACAACAAGGTGACTATAGTCAATAATAACTTAATTGTACATCTTAAAATAACTAATAGAATGTAATTGGAGTTTTTGTACCACAAAGGATAAACGCTTGAGGGGATGGACACCCCGTTCCCCGCCATGTGGTCACTTCACATTGCATGCTTTTATCTAAACATCTTATGCACCTACTATGTATCCACAAAAATTAAACATAAAAGAAGATTTAAAACGGAACTCAGTGAATTAGAAATAGAAGGAAACTTCTTCATCTTGGAAGATGTTACATTCCAAAAATATATATAGCATATAAAATCTACAGCATACACACACTTAACAGATAACCTTTAGATGCCTCCTCTTTAAGATCAGGATAAGGGCTGGGCGCGGTGGCTCACCCCTGTCATCCCAGCACTTTGGGAGGCCGAGGCTGGTGAATCACGAGGTCAGGAGATGGAGACCATCCTGGCTAACACGGTGAAACCCCGTCTCTACTAAAAATACAAAAAACTAGCCGGGCGAGGTGGTGGCGCCTGTAGTCCCAGCTACTCAGGAGGCTGAGGCAGGAGAACGGCATGAACCTGGGAGATGGAACTTGCAGTGAGCAGAGATCCGGCCACTGCACTCCAGCCTGGGTGACAGAGCGAGACTCCGAAAAAAAAAAAGATCAGGATAAGGTGAAAATCCCCACTAGAGACATATTAATTTAACGTTGTTTTGGAGCTTTTAGATAATAATCTAGGAAAAGAATAGAATTCAGGTGTCAGGATTAGAAAGGAACAGATAAATCTATTGTTATGTATAGATCACATGATAATTTGAATAGAAAAAATAAGAGAATAAACAAATACATTATTAAAAAACAAGAGGTTGGCAAAATGTCAGATTCTGGTCAATTTCCAAAACCAAATATTTCTCTACAGAAGTAAAACTACTAAAAAATATAATACTTTACAAAATATAAGACCATCATAAAAATAAAATATAATTAAATATTGTTGCTGTTCCTCTGGAGAAAGAAGATGGACCCTCATCCAAAATCTGGTTTGGCTGTTGCCACACTCACACTGAGAGGGGTGAAATGTTGATTGCTTGCATAGCAGGGCTCTTGCGGGAGAGCGTGGCAGGTTTCCCAAGCTGGACTAAAAGTGGCTTGAGAGAGTGGGGAAAGGGAGGAGACTGGCTAGCTTATTTTTGTTGTTGTTGTTTTGTTTTGTTTTAATACCGACAGGGTCGCACTATGTTGCCCAGGCTAGCCTGGAACTCCTGGGCTCATGCAATCCTCCTGCCTCAGCTGCTGAGTAGTTGGGACAACAGGCACACACCACTCACTGCACCTGGCTTGGCTAGGGTTTTGTATTGCACATAGGCAGTGGGGCCTTGGTGAGGAATTGTGTACATCAGTGGGTGGTTGCACGGTTTGAAACCCCAACTGGTAACAAAGGAGAGAGCACCAAGTTTTTTTCTCAGCTTGCCCAGAAATGAGGCACACGGGTAAGAAGAAGGAATGAGGCTTAAAAAGCTGTCTCAGGAGTCAACCATTAAGCAATTAGGGTCAGACACTTTATTACAAACAGCGAAAAAATAAACACACAATCACTGTTAAAAGTAACTTTTTAAAGTGACTTACAGTTTTCTAAAACAAACAACATTTCTTGCACATGATTAGGATGAGCTAAAAATATAAACATGTTAGTTATTCCCAAATTAATCTATAGATTCAAGTCATTTCAATCAAAATTCCCACTGGAATTTTTGAGAAAGTCAATACATTGATTCAAAAATTTATGAGATACAGAGTGTTTTGAATAATTAAGACTCTTTATTTAAAAAAAGAGCAAAGAAGAATGATTAAGCATATCAGATACTTAGATGTACCACAAAGTTATAAAAATAAGACCAGTAGGCCGGGTGCAGTGGCTTAAGCCTGTAATCCCAGCACTTTGGGAGGCCGAGACGGGCAGATCACGAGGTCAGGAGATCGAGACCATCCTGGCTAACACGGCGAAACCCCGTCTCTATTAAAAAAATACAAAAAACTAGCCGGGCAAGGTGGCGGCGCCTGTAGTCCCAGCTACTTGGGAGGCTGAGGCAGGAGAATGGCGTAAACCAGGGAGGCGGAGCTCGCAGTGAGCTGAGATCCGGCCACTGCACTCCAGCCTGGGCGACAGAGGGAGACTCCGTCTCAAAAAAAATAAAAATAAATAAACAAACAAATAAATAAATAAGACCAGTATGGTGCTGGCTCAACAACAATCTGCAAGGCTAATGTGACCCAACAGAGATCTCAACGACATATTTAAGCCTAGACAGGCTCATAAAATCTGCAAAAGTTGGCACTAAAACCCAATGGCCAAAGGGACATTTTAGCATAAGGTTTTGGAAAAACTGAATCACTACATAAAGAAAAATATAAAAATACAATTTCATGATTGCCTTGAAGTTAGTCTGATACACACACACACACACACACACACACACACACACACACACACATAGTTACATATATGGGCAACGTTATGGGTAGTTTATTTGCCATTATTCTAAGACAATATGTGTTGTGTTTCAAATAACGTGGTAAGTTGGAAAACTAATCAATTCACTTTTTCAAGATATTATACATAATAACACAGTGTAGTCTGAAAGAAACAAAGTAATACATAGATTTTGCTTTTAATAAACCTATCTGTAGCATTTGATTCCAGGTATCTGAAAAACTAAATGTGAAAGGAAAAGAATTGAATAGATGACAATGTAGGAAAATACAATTGTAACCTAAAAGCAGGGATGGTCTTCATAACCTAAATGCCAAAAGCACAAATCACAAGATATAATATTGCTATATTTGATATGTGATTATATCAAAAGAAAAAATTATGTTCCTTAGGGAATATGACACAGTTTACTGACAGATCACAGATTGGGGTGAACTATTTTCCAAGTCTAACACTGAAAAGCATCCATACCCAGATTATGCAAAGACTCCTCAAATAAACAAGAGGAAATGTAGGCACATCGGTTGAAATACTAAGCAAAGGATATGAACAGATAAAGTAATTCAGAAAAGAAGCCAGAAAGCAAAAGAGCATTTGGAGAGTTGTTCAAACATTATAGTAATTAAAGGAATGCAAATTAAAACAATAATCGGATATCATTTTACTCATAAGAGATTGGCAAAAACAGCTGGGTAATGCAGTGCTAGTAAAATTCTGCGGATAGAGGAAACCTAATCTACAGCCAATAAGCAGACGCACAGGTGCAGCCGTTCTGCAGACAGCCTGGGGGCCCGGTCCAGTTAAATATGCCCAGACGTTGTGACCATCAGTCCTGCTGCTGTGACCATACAGAGAACAGTTTTCACACAATTTGATGATGGGATGTGTACAATTACATTCCTCAGAACATTGTCTTTGGGAGTGGTGGTTAGAGACAATCAAGTTGTCCATAACTTGGGGAAATTTATTTATTTATTTAGTTAGTTAGTTAGTTAGTTAGTTAGAGGTGGAGTCTCGCTCTGTTGCCCAGGCTGGAGTGCAGTGGCATGACCTTGGCTCACTGCAAGCTCCGCCTCCCGGGTTCACGCCATTCTCCTGCCTCAGCCTCCCAAGTAGCTGGGACTACAGGTGCCTGCTACCACACCCGGCTAAGTTTTTGTATTTTTAGTAGAGACGGGATTTCACCGTGTTAGCCAGGATGGTCTCGATCTCCTGACCTTGTGATCCACCCGCCTCGGCCTCCCAAAGTGCTGGGATGACAGGCGTGAGCCACCGCGCCCGGCCAACTTGGGGAAATTTAAGACATAATGGATTCATACTGAAAATACAATGTAAAAATAAGTCACAAAGTAGTTGTAAGCACTGAAATAGAAAATAGATTTTGAGGCCGGGCGCGGTGGCTCAAGCCTGTCATCCCAGCACTTTGGGAGGCCGAGGCGGGCGGATCACGAGGTCAGGAGATCGAGACGATCCTGGCTAACACGGTGAAACCCCGTCTCTACTAAAAATACAAAAAACTAGCTGGGCGTGGTGGCGGATGCCTGTAATCCCAGGTACTCAGGAGGCTGAGGCGGGAGAATTGCTTGAACCCAGGAGGGAGAGGTAGCAGTGAGCCAAGATCGCACCATTGCACTCCAGCCTGGGTGACAAGAGCGAAATTCTGTCTCAAAAACAAAACAAAACAAAATAGAAACATAGATTGGAGTGGAAAATGAGAAATAGATTAAAGTCTATATCAAAAGCTATTTATTTAATATAGAAGTACATGTTAAGAAAGCAATATTACGAACTGCGTTAAGAACGAATACAGGCCGGGCGCAGTGGCTCACGCCTGTAATCCCAGCACTTTGGGAGGCCGAGGCGGGCGGATCACGAGGTCAGGAGATCGAGACCATCCTGGCTAACACCGTGAAACCCCCGACTCTACTAAAAAATAAGCCGGGTGTTGTGGCGGGTGCCTGTAGTCCCAACTACTCGGGAGGCTGAGGCGGGAGAATGGTGTGAACCCAGGAGGTGGAGCTTGCTGTGAGCCGAGATCCTGCCACTGCACTCCAGCCTGGGTGACAGAGCGAGACTCCATCTCAAAAAAAAAAAAAAAAAAAGAAAAGAAAAGAAAAAAAATTGCTCACAATATAATATTAAATGACATCCTAATACAAAACCTTGCCTGTGTATGCTTAGTAAATAAATGAACTTTAAATAATGCATAACTGAGTATTGAAATAATGAGTTAATTTTTGTAGCGTCCAAATTATACCATTTCATAATCATAAAGTGACTATAAATTATAGATGAATTTAAAAACCAGAATTAAGATTATAGGAAAATATCTTTCAAAAAATTTTTAAATCTCTTTTAATTTTAAACATAATATATATTTTAGAAAAATTAAAACACTTAGGAGGATATATGTTACATAACGATTATCTCCAAAAAATGAATGAAGCTCAAAACAAGTATGTGAGCAGTTATGCTGGTATTTCTTTTTCCCAGAACCTGCCAAGCCTTGAGTAGTGTCAGACAATCAACGGTCATTAGAAGACGAAAAAGCCTCAATGACTGTTACAGAATTGCTCTTCAATAATGTAGTTTCTGACTGTTTGACCAGCCTCTTTTTACATTTTCTCCTGAGGCTCTGAAACTTTCTTAATCTTCTTAGTGATGAGAAATCTTTCGCTTTTTTTCTTGCTCAGAAAAATCTCTTTGAAGTAAATGGCTAGCAAATTGAATCTCTCTGCCTTGCAAAGCCCTTTTAATGCAATCAATTTCTATGTAAGTGGAAGCTGCCATTGCAAGTCTAGCAACGCCAGTAATAGTCACAGGAAAAGCTACAAAATCAATCTCGGTATGGAAATATTTGTTGTAAAATCAAACTAGAGCTTACTGCCAAGGAAATTACTATGACTGATCAAATGGGTATCAAGCCTTCCCACAACACATTTAACAGAAGCACATAATGGCTTACCATCGTCATCTGCAAAAAGTCAACATCTCTCTCCAGTTCCATGACTAGCTCTACTTTCTGCATACCTCTTGCTACTTATTTATTTTTTATTTTTGTATTTTTTTTGAGACAGAGTCTTGCTCTGTTGCTCAGGCTGGAGTGTAGCGGAACGATCTCGGTTCACTGCAAACTCCACCTCCCGTGTTTAAAAGATTCCCTGGCCTCAGCCTCCCAAGTAGCTGGGATTACAGACGCAGGCCATCATGCCCAGTTAATTTTTGTATTTTTAGTAGAGGCAAGGTTTCACCATGTTGGCCAGGTTAATCTTGAACTCCCAACCTCAGGTGACCCGCCCACCTCAGCCTCCGAAAGTGCTGGGATTACAGGCGTGAGCCACTGTGCCCAGCTACCTCTTACTACTTGTAAAACATGACCTTTTTCTGATTATAAAATTAGTTCAGGCTCATTACAGAAGTAGCATGAATTTTACAGTCACAGACTCTGGTGTGCAAACACAACCATTTAATTCAAATAATTGTACTTTCTAAGCCCCCACCGCCAAGTGCAGACAATTTATGTACCTATGTAATTTCCTCAGGCATTTTGTAATTTCCACTTGGATCTGAGTCTACTGCTTCCCTTCTCTGTCCTGTCTCCTGGGGTGACCTAAGATTTGGGGATGTTGTTGTCCTGGCATTGTGGGAAGGTGAGACTCTGGGCCCAAGTTTGCAGTCTTTTCTCATGAGTTGGTGAAATGCTACTGTGGAAAGTGTTGATTTCCCCACTTACTTTCTTCATGACAGAAGATATCTATTTTGGGGTGTACAGAGTCCCATTAAGTTCGAAGGATGTTGGCCTTTTACTTAATAACGATGTCTCCCTGCCTGTGGCATGTGAAAGTTTATGACCCAGTCATTGCCAACGCAATCTCAGCGGATGGTCTTTAGGAATCTTCAGCAAAACATTTGGTTTCTACTGACTTTATTTACTCTGCATAATACTTTTGCCATTATCAAACCCTGGGTATAATATCTAATCCATAACATCTTGCCTCAGCCAGATAGCTGCCTCCTGCCCCAGCTCACACTGGCTATTTTTCTTGCTTGCTGTGTAGCAGCTATGATCTGAGTGTCAGAGGCTTTTGAACCAGAGTGACTCCATTTTGAGTGAGGGCTGGGAAAATGAGGTTGGGACTTGCTGGGCTGCATTCTCAGAAAGTTAGGTATCCTCAGCCTCTAGATGTTTAAGGTGAAGGGGACAAATTAATAATGTTTACTAAACAGACTTAGACTTGGGGGTGTCTAGCTATCACAATATCTGGAGAACAAAGGCATTCCTAATATTGCTTTAAAGATAATAATATTGATTCTTGCAAAATATAGTAAGTAAAAAAATTAATCCTTTATCACAAATCCTTGTAGCAGAGCACATTTCCCCATATATACAAGCATTGTACACAGGGTGAACGCGTTCCTCCTCTTACCTTCAGGAATGTCCCACTCTGTCTATGGAGTAGCTGTTCTTTCTCCACTTTACTCTCTTCATAAACTTGCTTTTACTTTGCACTAAGGACCCTCCCTGAATTATTTCTTGCAATAGATCCAAGAACCCTCTCTTGGGGTCTGGATTGGGGCCCCTTTCCTGTAACACCAGAACTTCCAATCATTGCATTCATTTGTTGGATATAGTTTCCTGAATCTCAGGATTTTTTAAAAATTTTGATTTCCTCACCAACTATACAGAAGCACATGCTGGAGTAAATTCCTCAACATGGTACACAGAAGGTACACCCCACAGGATGGCTTAGATTACCAGTAACAAACTTTGTTGAAGGAAAAAAAATGGGAATGTAATAATTATTTACCTGAAAAGTCTACGAGTGGAGTAGGTGGGAGACACATTTGGATCCAGACTCTGAGCTCTCCCACTGTTGCAGGAAAGCGTCCTGATCCAGACTCCAAGAGAGGGTTCTTGGATCTCACACAAGAAAGAATTCAGGGCGAGTCCACAGTGCAAAGCAAAAGCCAGTTTATTAAGAAAGTCAAGTGGTGAAAGTGCAGCTACTCCATAGACAGAGTAGGGCATTTCCGAAAGTAAGAGGAGGAAATGTGTCCACCCTCGGTACAATGCTCGTATGTGTATGTATATAGGATAAAAAATGATCATGGCGAGATGTGCTCTGGTACAAAGATTTGTGATAAAGAATTAATTTTCTTAATTGCTATATTTTGAAACAATTTTATTATCTTTAAAGAAAAATTAGGAATGCGATTGTTCTCCAGATATCAGGATGTCTGGGCATTCCCAAGTCTGGGTCTGTTTAGTAAACATTATCAGTCGTTCCCTTAACCGTTAATATCTAGAGGCTAGGAATACCTATTCTGGGAATGTAGCCTAGTAAGTCCCAGCCTCACTTTCCTAGCCCTCATTCAAATGGAGTCACTGTGGTTCAAACATCTCTGATGTCTCTGGGATCCTCTCTACTCCTTCCTTCTTTCTTCAAGCATTCTGATATTTCAGTTAGGCTGACTGTCCACATGAGAGCAAACTGAATGAATGAAGCCCTTCAGGCCGAACATACAAGTCGGGCCATCCTGAAAGGGACTGAAAAGGTTTCTTCTCAGCATTCTAAGGGTCCTCACACCTGAGTCAATCAATGCAGCCTTTTCCTTCAACATGACTATAACATTAATTTGTAATAGAGTTAGATTCATTGGTCACAGTTTGCATCGATCTTGGCTTCTGTCAATATTCTCGTTGATTTTAAAAATTGGAATAAAATATGGACTTAACTCTTTACGGTGTATAGTTCCATGGGTTTTTGCAGATGCCTAGGGTTATACATCCATCAGCAAAGTACCATACAGAATAGACAATTCAACACACACACACACACACACACAATTATACCTGCATGACCTCTTGGCTGTCATTGATCCTTCATCTTCAGCCACAAACAAGCACTGATCAGTTCTCTGGTATAGTACTACCTGCTCCAAAACACTGTGTCCATTGAATCAAACAACATACAGTCATTGGGTTTGGCTTCTTTCACTAAGCAAAATTCACTCCAGATTTGTCCATGTTGCATGAATGAATACATGTTTCTTTCTTATGACTGAATAGTGCTCCATGTCATGGATGCACTAGAGACTGTTTATCCATTCATTTGCTGAGGGCTGTCTGGGTTGTTTCAGTCTTTGGAAAGCAAGAAAAAGGCTGCTATATATTCATGTTCAGCAGGGGTCCCCAACCCCTGGCCATGGACCAGGCCATGGTTACAAACTGGGCCACACAGCTGATGAGTGGCCAGCGATCCAGGGAGTGAAGCTTCGTCTGTATTTACAGCCGTCCCTTATCACTCGCATTGCCACCAGAGCTCTGCCTCCTGTAGATCAGTGGGGGCATTAGATTCCTGTGGGGGCATGAACCCTGTTGTGAGCTGCGTATGCAAGGGATCTACTTTGTGTGCTCCTTATGAGAATCTAACGCCTGATGATCTGTCACTGTCTCCCATCACCCCCAGACAGGACCGTCTAGTTGCAGGAAAACAAGCTCAGGGCTCCCACTGATTCTACATTACGGTGAGCTGTATAATTATTCCATTACTATTACAAGGTAATAATAATATAAATAAAGTGCAGAATAATTGTAATGTGCTTGAATCATCCTGAAACCATCCTCCCCGCCCCATCCTGCCCTAGATGGTGGAAAAACTGTCTTCTATGAAACCAGTCCCTGGTGCCAAAAAGGTTGTGTGAATGTAAATTTTCATTCCATTTGTATAAATACTTGGAAGTGGCTTTCCTGGGTAAGATGGTAAATGTGCGTTTAATTTTAAAAGACTCTGCCAAACTGACTTCCAAAGTGCCATTAGATTAGAGTCTAATGCAGCTGCTGATGTGACAGGAGGCGGAGCTCAGGTGGTAGGTAATGTGAGCAAAGCAGGGCAGCTGTTAAGTACAAACAAAGTTGTCTTGCTGACCGCTCACCTCCTGCTCGTGGCCTGGTTTGGATGCGAACAGCAATGTGTGAGAGATCCAGTTTCTCTGCATCCTCACCAGGACTTTATGATTTCAGTTCTTGTTTTTGTTCTGTTTTTTGTTTTTGTTTTTTAAAGTTTTAGCCAGTCTAGTAGATGTGTGATTGTATCACGTTGTAGGTTACCATGTATTTCTCCAATAACTAGTGATGTCCAATATCTGTTCATATGCTTACCTGCCATTTATGTATCCTCTTAGCTGAAATGTCTGTTCAGATCATTTGCCCATTTTAAAAAGTGGGTTGTTTTCTTATTTTTCAGTTTTGAGAGCTTCTTACGTATTCTGGGTAGATTCTGCATCTGATAAATTCCGTTATCAGATATGTGTCTTAAAAATATCTTCTTCCAGCTGGTGGCTTGTCTTTTTCATTTTAACAGTATATTTCAAAGGGCAAAAATTGCTGAAGGCCAATTTATCATTTTTTCCTTTTATGAATCATGCTTTCAATGTCATATCTATAATTAACTTCTTCCAAAGCCGGACTTTTATTGATGTTTTTCATTCCTTCTGCTAGAAGTTTTACCATCTTATGTTTTAAATTTAGATCCATGATCACTTTTAATTACATCATTTTATGTAAGGTGTGATATATGTGTCAAGGTGTTTTTTTAAAAATATGAATATTCTATTGTTTCAGCACCATTTGTAGAAAATCCCATTTTTTTCATTGAATTGTTTTTGCACTTTTTTTGAGTCAGTTTGCCTGATTTGTGTTGGTATATTTCTAGACTCTATTCTGTTGCGTTGATCTGTCTCTAAATTTTCATCAATTCCACTCTCTCTTGATTAGTGTGAGTTTGTTGCGAATCTTGAAATCAGGCACTGTGAATCTTCCAAATGTGCTCTTTTTAATGTTTGTATTAGCTGTTCTGTTTTCTTTGACTTTCCTTATATTTAAGCGTCAGCTTAATATCACTAGAATATCACTAGAAATATCACTGGAAACCTTGCTCAGATTTCAATTGAAATTGCAGCCGGGTGCGGTGGCTCAAGCCTGTAATCCCAGCACTTTGGGAGGCTGAGACGGGCGGATCACAAGGTCAGGAGATCGAGACCATCCTGGCTAACACGGTGAAACCCCGTCTCTACTAAAAAGTACAAAAAAGTAGGCGGGCGAGGTGGCGGTGCCTGTAGTCCCAGCTACTCGGGAGGCTGAGGCAGGAGAATGGCGTCAACCCTAAAGGCGGAGCTTGCAGTGAGCTGAGATCCGGCCACTGCACTCCAGTTTGGGCGACAGAGCGAGACTCCGTCTCAAAAAAAAAAAAAAACAAAGAAATTGCATTGCATCTATTGATCAAGTTGGGGAAAATTGACATTTTAACATATTGAAACTTCTAATCCACAAACATGATATATCTCCCTTTATTTAGGTATTCTTTGATTTCTTCCATTACCTCTTCATAAACGTACAGACTTTGCATGCATTTTGTTAAATATATACCTAAGAATTTAAAAATACAAAATATATTTTTAAAATAAAAAATCCAGTTGTCAATAGCTAACCTGTAGAAATTATATGGACTTTTGTATACTGACCACGTTTCTTAACATCTGATTAAACTCACCTTTTCTTGAAGTAAAGTTTTTCTGTAGATCCTTTTCAATTTTCTAGACAATCATGTCACATGAGTACAGACAGGATTTACCTTTTCATTTACAATATGTAGGTCTGTTTTTGACTTACTGCACTGGGTACAACTTCCAGGAAAATGTCAATTAGCAGTATAAGGGGGGAGCCTCCTAGGGTGGTCCACTAAGGGTGGAAACATTCATTCTTTCACCATTTAGATTGATGATACCTGTAGATTTTTTGTAGATGCCCTGGAACAGGTTAAGGAGGTCCCTTTCTAGTAGTTTACTAAGAGTTTTGTGTTTGTTTCTTTTATTCATATAAAATTCCCATAACAGAAAATTCATCCTTTCACCTATTTTAAAGTTTATGACTCAGTGAGTTTTAGTATTTTCACAATGTTGTAAACCATAGCTACTGTCTAATTCCAGAATATTTCCACACTCCAAAAGAAACCGGTATTTCCAAAATCCCCTCTCTCCCACTCCCTAGCAACCACTAATCTACTTCCTGTCTCTACAGATTTGCATATTATGAACATTTCATATAAATGAAATCATAAAGTAGTGGATTTGTGTGTGTGTGTTTGTCTTCTTTTACTTAGTGCAATGTTTTTGAGATCCATCCTTACTCTATGTAGCAGTAATTCATGGCTTTTTGTGGCTGAAACAAATACTCCATTATATGGATGGACTACATTTTGTTTAGGCTTTCCTCAGTTGATGAGCATTTAGGTTGTTTTCACCTTTTGGCTGTTACGAATAATGAGGCTATGAAAAGTCCTATATGTTCAAATATGTTTGTATGAACATAAGGTTGCAATTATTTTATGTAAATACCTAAGAGTGGAGTTGCTGAATCACATGATAAATTCTGTTTTTTTTTTTTTATTTATTTTTTTTGAGACGGAGTCTCACTCTGTCGCCAGCCATGATCTCGGCTCACTGCAACTTCCACCTCCCGGGTTCAAGCCATTCTCCTGCCTCAACCTCCCGAGTAGCTAGGATTACAGGCGCCCACCACCACGCCCAGCTAATTCTTTGTATTTTTAGTAGAGACGGGGTTTCACCGTGTCAGCTAGAATGGTCTCCATCTCCCAACCTCGTGATCTGCCCTCCTCATCCTCACAGAGTGTCGGGATTACAGGCGTGAGCCATAGTGCCTGGCCGCTTTTCACTTTCTTAATAATGTCCATTGATACATAAAAGTTCTTGAGTTTGATGAAACTCAATTTAGCTATTTTTTCCTTTGATTACTTGTGCTTTTGATGTCATATTTAAGAGACTGTTGCCTAATCCAAAGTCACAAATATTTACACCTACATTTCTTTGAAGGAATTTTATAGTTTTATCACCTATATTTATACATGCTATATTTTGAATTAAATGTTGCATATGGTGTGACATGGATATCCATCCTTTTGCATGTGGAGATCCGTTTTTCTAGTGCCATTTATTTAAAAGACTGTTCTTTCCTCACAGAATGCTCTTGGCACCCTTGCCAAAAATCAGTTGACCAGAGATACATGGATTGAATTCTGCACTCTCAATCTGGTTCCGTTGATCTATATGCCCATCTTTGTGACAATATCACACAATTCTGATTATTGTAGCTCTGTAGTAAGTTTTGAAACCAGAATATTTGAGTCCTCAATCTTTGTTCCTCTTCTTCAAGGTTATTTTCACTACTTGAGGTCCCTTGCGTTTCCATATGAATTTTAGGATGGATGCATACATGTCTGAAAAATGAGGCAGTTGGAATTTTTATAGGGATTGCACTGAATCTGTAGTGAATATGGGGAGAAATCCATTTTAATGGTATTAAAATTTCCAACCCATGAACATGGACTATCTTCTTATTTATTTAGGTCCTCTTTAATTTCTTTCAACAACGTTCTGTAGTTTTCAGTGTGTAAGACTTACACTTCCTTGATTTAACATATTGCTAAGTATTTTATCACATTCAATGCTATTGTGAATGAAATTGTTTTTAATATATCATTTTCAGAATATTCATTGCTAATGTATAGAGATACATGTGATTTTTCATATTGATTTGTATCCTGAAACTTTTCTAAACTAGTTTATTAGTTGTAATAGGTTTTTGAGTATGTGTATGTGGATTCTTTACAATTTTCTATATATAAGATTTTGCCATCTGTGAATAGAGACAGTTTTATTTCCTTTCCAATCTAGGTGCTTTTTATTTCTTTTTTCTTGTTTAATTGCCTTGGCTAGAAATTCCAGTACACTGTCAAATAGAAGCAGTGAAAAGGGATATGCTTATCTTGCTCCTGATCTTAGCAGATGTTAGCTATGGCTTTTTCACACATGCCCTTGATCGAGTTGAGGAAGTTCCCTTCCACTATTAGCTTGTTGAGTGTTTTATTTTTAGTCATGTAAAGCTGTCAAATCTTTCCAAATGCTTTTCTGTATCTACTGAAATAATTATACGGTTTATTTTCTGTTTATTAATATGGTTTCTAAAATCATTTAATTTTAACTAAGAGTTTTTGTCATGAATGGCTTTTGAATTTTGCCTAATTTTTTTCTGCACCTATTGAGATTACCATTTGATTTCCTTCTTAGTCTGTTATACAGTAAACTACATTGATGGATATTTAAATATTGAACTAGGCTTCTATCTTTGAGATAAGAACATGATTGTGATGTAAATTTTTTATATGCTTCTGAACTTGATTTGCTATTATTTTGTCAAGGATTATTTCTATTAGTTTTTTTGGGATATTGAACTGTAGTTTTCTTTTTATATCATTATCTGATATTGTTATTAGGGCAATTCTGGCTGAAAATGTGACTGGGAAGTGTTCTGTTTTCTATTTACTGGAGAAAGTATAATAGAGTTTATACTTTCTTCCTTAAATATTTATAGGATCTGTCAATGAAAACATGTGGGCTTGGAATTTTTTTATTGAAGGTTTTGAGCTATAAATTCAACTCATCTAATTGACATAGAACCATTCATTTACATACTTCTCTTTGAGCAAGTTTTGATAGCCTGTATCATTCAAATCATTTTTAGGTTTCATCTAATTTTGTGAATCAATGGGCATGGAGTTGTTGCTATCATTTCTTTGTTATCTTTTTAATGTCTGGAGAGAAGTAGTAATATCCACATGCCTGCTATTGTTGACTATAGTGTTCTATATACGCTGATTCAGTCAAGTTGTTAGATAGTATTGTTCAGGTTGGCTAGATCCTTACCAGTTTTCAGCCTACTGTTCTATTATTACTGACACACCAGAGGTTCCATCTAGGTCCTGCTGCCCACTGCACAGAAAGCCAATCACTGAGACAACAAGTATTGCCAAGGAAGAAGGCTTTAATCAGGTGCTGCAGCCAAGGAGATATAAGCTCAGTCTCAAATCCATCTCCCTGATGGAATAAAACTAGGGGTTTCTATAGCAGTGAAGAAATGTAACCATGTGTAAGAAAAAAATTAGGGAGTGGCAAAGACGCAATCACGGTAAATGAGGGTTCTGGCATCTGGTGTGATGATTTGGTGTGTTTCTCTTCTTTTATACTTTTTTGAGAAGACTGATCTGGTGAGTTTCAGTTCTTTGATACTTTTTTTTAAGAAGCCTGAACGTCCTTTCCTGGGGAAGGAACTCAGATAAAGCAAATATAAGTTTCAAGCTTTAAGACCAGAAAGATACATTTCTATGTATATCAGAAAGGACAGTCTGTGGGACTATTGGGTTGGTTTCACTGTTAATTACTGAAGAAGGAATGTTGAACTCTCAAGTATAATTGTGTATGTACACATTACATCTTTAATCCCATCACTTTTTGCTCCATGTATTTTGAAGCTCTACTGCTAGGTACATACACATTTTGGACTGGGTGTCCTGCTGGAGACATATGCCACTTTTATGTAAGTCACTCTTACTAGTATTTTTTCAATATCTTCCCACTCATTTTTGTTTTTTCTCCTTGTTTTACCTTTTCTTGGGTTACCTGAGCATTTTGTTATTCATTTCATCTACTCTATTGACTTTTTTGTCTTTTCCATTTTTATAGCTCACCACAAAGTTTTTCATGTATATTTTAATTATTCATATGTTCTCTTCATATATTATGCCACTTTGTAAACACTGAAAAAATATGCAGTATTTTTCCAATTTATTTCACATATTCTTTGTGTTATTGCAGTAAATTTTACTTTTTCATAGGCTATAATCATATGATATGCATTTTTCCTTCTTTTGATTTAGGCTGTCAGTAATCTTTTAGAACAATTTGAATAGGAAAAGAATGTAATACATAATTTTATTTTTAGCTTCACTTATTACATTTTAGTGTTCTTTATTTCTTTGTGTATATTAACTTCTATCTGGTATCATCTTTGTCTTCCTGAAGACCTTCCTTAAATTGTCTTTAGGGGAAGTGCTGGTAATAAATTCTTACAATTTTTGTTTGTCCAACAAAGTCTTTATACCCACTTCATTTTTTAATGATACTTTCACTGAATACATAATAGGCGGTTTTCCTTCCTTTCTTCCTTCCAGCACTTTAACAGTGTCACTCTGTTGTCTATTAACTGCATGGATTCTGAAGTCAGCTGTACTGCTTATCTTTGTTCCTCTGAATATATTATACTATACTGGTGCAGAAGTCATTGCGGTTTTTGCCATTTGAAAATAATGGCAAAAACCGCAATGACTTGTGCACCAACCTAATAGTGTATATTTTTTCCTCTAGCTGCTTTGAAGATTTTCTTAGTCTTATACACGTATCACTTTGGCTCTCATATGCCTAGCTGTTCGTTTGTTTCTGTTTTTTTCTTGTTTGATGTTCTCTGAACTTCTTAGATTGTACTTCAATGTCTTTCATTTATTTTGTAAATAACTTGTGCATTATTTCTTGTGTTTCATTCTTTCCACTTCTTCTGATATTCCAATTATGACCATGTTAGGACATTTGATAATATCTTACGGCCTTTGTTTCTCCTATGTACACAATTGTTATTTCTTCCTCTGCAGTCTTTACATCTTTTATTGCTGTAGTCAGAGCTTCTAGTAGAGTGTTGAATGTAAGTAGAGATAAGGAATGTCTTTGCCTCTTATTCTCAAGGCTGGATCACATGGTATGGGTATGCTTAATTGGATAAGAAACTGTACTGTAAAGCGATTTACAATTTTACATTTCTAACCATGATATATGAGCATTCCAGTTCTTTCACACTCTCACTGACACTTGATATAGCCAGTCTTTTTAATGTTAACTATTCTAATTGATGCATCTTATTGCGGTTTTAGTTTGCATTTATTTAATATCCATAATGTTGAGTACGTTTTTCTGTGCTTATTTGCCATATGTGTATCTTCTTTGGTAAAGTACTTCTATAAATATTTTACCCATTATTTCATTTGATTGTTCTCTTATTACTAATTTTAAAAGGTCCTTATATATATATCCTCGATGTAAGTCCTTTATAAGACATATGCTTTGAAAATATTTTCATACTTTTCTGCTTTGCCTTTGTTTTAGGTAGGAGGTTGAATTCAGTTTCTGAAACTCCATCTTACTTGGAAGCAGAAGTTCCCTGACAGGATTATTAATCTTTAGCCTTTCTTATTTTTTATGATATGTATTTAAGATTGCAAATTTCCACGTAAGCATAATTTTAACTACATATCATGAGATTTGATACCCTTCATATTCTTACTTGGTTCATTATATTTTCTTTGTTCCATTGTGATTTTTAATTTTCCCCATGCATTGTTTAAAAGCATTGTTTTAATTCCCAAACATATAACTATTTTCTAGAAATTTGGGAGACTAGGTGGAGTATTGATACCTTAATTTAATTCCACAAGAGGTATGGGTTTAATTCTTTGAAAATTATTGATACTTTCCTTCTCTGCCACCATATGGCCAATTTTAATAAATGTTCCATGTGTCCCTGAAAATAATGTATATGCTAGAATTTTTACTTGCAGTGCTTTCTGCATGTGAATCTGGCTATTTTGCTTCAAATCTGATAGATTCTTCCTGACTTATTTTTCACTACTTCCATCAGTGCTTTATGGCCTAGCATATGATCAATTTTAGGAAATACTCATTCTTTCAACAACTCTGTGGCAGGTATCTGTCTGCGTATTTGTGCATTTTCCTCCGAGAATGGCCCTCCCAAGTTTTGCCGCTGTGCACAGGTCTGGTTGTGGGCTATACACATTACCTCTATGCGCAGGTCTGGCTATGGGGTCTCTTGCGTGGTTTCCTCACAGACATAACTAACCTCCTGGTTTCTGTCTCGCTTGGCCAGTCTTGCCTGGTGTTTCTCCCGCTCTCTCAGTCGGGAGCCCCACTCGGGACGCATCCGGCAGTCAGCTTCTCCAGGGTTTCCCTCTCTCGGCAGCCAGGGTGTTTGCTGCTTCTACTGTCATCACTCAAACGTTTTCATCTATTTTGCGTTATCTAGATCTTTAAGTGTGATACATGTCCTCTGATACGTCTCCTCGTTCAGCTCTTTTGCTAGTACTTAAGGAGTTACTGGGTCACACTGCAGGAAGACTGGAGCCCGGAGGCCCCATGCTGCTTTGTTGACAGCTCTGGCAGTCCTTATGGTCACAAGAGGGCAAAGAGGAGCTCGCCCTGCCCTTCCGAGGAGGCCCAGGCCACCCCTCCAGCCTCCTTCAGAAAACTGAGGCTCCCACCTCCGCGGAAATGGCGCAGAGGCGTGAGATGCAGCCAGAGAGCAGGGAGGACGGAGTGGAGACAGTGGCTAGATTATGTAGGGCCTGTGGGGCTCTCTGGTGTCACTGTCATTTTATTCTAAGTGTGAGGAGGAGCCACTGAGCTGGGGCTGATGGGATTCCTTTTGTTTGTTTTGTTTTTGTAAAGATCACGCTGGATTCTCCACGGAAGAGAGATGGGGCTTGGAGAGGTGTAGGAGGCAATAGAGTGGAGAGTTAGGGCTCAGCGGAACCCAGCGAGCGGAGACTAGGACTGAGCCCTAGCTCAGACCCTTTGAATATCAGTTAACTACAATCAAAAGAAGGTGAAATTTTGCAACTTTCATTCATTCTCCAAAAGGACAGTTTTTCTGCATGTGTGCATTTCTCCTTCACCTTCTTTTTTATTTTTTATGTTTTGTTATAATACAAGTCAAATATAAAAGCAATGTATAAAAACAGACACATATGTGAAAGCTCCAATGTTAGTGCTTTAGAGTAAGCCTGTGCAATGCACAAAATATTAAAAGCAGGCCTTTCCCCCTATTAACTAACATGCTGTTTGATACATGCTATCCTTCACTGCAGTGTGCACACATTAGAGATAAAAGCAGAATGTGCTATAATGGTACCAATAATTCTATAATTTAGTGCTTGCTCTCATATTTGGACATAGTAACGTACAACCTATGGAAATTGGCATGTGTTCAGTGGGTTTCTGCAGCCAGATATTTGCACTCCTATCCTTTTATTCAACTCTTTTTTTACATCTTTCAATGACTTTTTGTGATTATATTCATTAAAATCTTAGTGTACTTACATTTGCTCTGAGGTGTTTTGTCAACTGTGTTTAATGTGAAAGAGAGTATCTCTGTATTTTTACATGCTTCTGGATGATTTATAAGGCTTCACTTAGAACACATATGAATTAAGTAGCCAGCCACCTGTGTAAACTGTTAAAAACAATTTCTAGTATTTATTTCAGTGTTTGGGCTTTCTCTGTATATAATGACAGCACTTGAAGATAATGACACACATGCCCTTTCTTTCTTTTCTTGCCCTTTTCCTTTGGATACAGCATCCTAAATAGTACTAAAAGACAAGGGAGGTAACTTTAACAGAAATGCAAGAAAATGCTGATTTCATATATAGTTCAAAATTAAATTTAAAAATTGTCAATAAATATGAGTAAAATTATATAATCCACTTAAAACCATTCTCAGATGGGCTGGATGTTTTTCAAACAGCAAAATTCAACCACATGGTTTACAATAGACACGTCTACCACAGGATACATTGCTTGTGATTCATGTTTACTTACAAAAATGTCTATTTCAACTATGATCCAACTCAATAGAAAGATTAAAAATAGAGAATGCAGAGAGATATACTAGAAATAATTACTCTAAAGGAAACTGATGTGGCTGCAGACTTTAAAGCAATCAAAGTAGACTTTGACTTTAAGTAGACTTTAACGCAAAATAATTACTGGAAATCAAATGGATATTTTAGAATTAAAAAAAGGCCAATTCACTGAAAAGATAAACTGTTTGAAATTCATATTCATATACCAATGTATTCTTTTAACTTTTAAAGAAAACATTTATGGAATATGAGGGAAAACATTAATCTACAATAACAATATAAGAATTTCAATATGCATATCTATTAATAATAGACAAAATATTAGTGAAGCTATAGAAAACTTGAGCACTGTGATTCACAGAATTGACCTCAGGAACACATATAGAACACTCTACCCACTAGATGTGAAATACATGCTCTCTGCAAGGTCAGGTGGAATATTTACTAGTGTTATTCTACTGTACAGCCTGTCTCAATAAATTTCAAAAGGAGAAAGTAGTGTGCTACTTTCCTTAAACAAAATGCAACTAATTTCAAAACCAACAGCAAAAGATAAATACAAAATTGCCATTTGCTTGGTAATCAACCCATGGATCAAAGAAGAAATAAGGATTTTTAAAAATTCAAAATGAACTATATTTTTAAAACTATTCTGAAATTCTGGAATACAACTAAAAACTATTTCGAAGAAATTTGTAGCCATAGATGCTTATTTTGGAAGAGAAAAGATGTCCGAAGACTCCCTGAAGGCAGGCAAAGAAAACCAAATTCTTAAAAAATAGAAGACAAGAATAATGAATAAATAAAATAGCAGAGATTAAAGAAAAAGAAAACACACCTGTAACAAAGATAACAAAGCCAAAAGTCGGTTCTTTGAAAAGACAAAAAATAATGACATCCCTGGTGAAATTCCAACAAGAATGAAAAAACAACACACTTAATCAATATTAGGAATAAAACATGAGCACCACTACAGAAGTCACAAAAATAATAAGAGGATATTGTGAAAATATTTGTTCTAATATTCTTTGAAAAGGTAGATAAAATGATCGCTTTCAGACAAAAATAAATCTTACCAAGACAGACCCAAAAAAGAACAGAGAAAGTCTAGCAGCAAAAATATGGTTGCAACATAGGTTTATTGATTACTGTTTATTTGCTTCCTTTTATGTCTGAGGGTACAGTCATGAAAGCAAAGAAAGCAAGTAGGATAGCCAAGGTGAGGGTTGGGGCTGGCAGCATCTTCAGCAGAACCAGGTGAGAAAGAGTCCCCCTGAAGCCCATGGGAGAGGAAGGCACAGGCAAGCACTGGAGAACTGCAAGTCTCCATGGGACCAGCAGCTACTCTGCAGTGGCAGGAAAGATGGAAGCATGGCCTGGCCCTAGGAGTCCGGGAAGGAAAACCAAATACTCACTCGCCCACCACCGCCTCAATAAGAAAACTGTAGGCTGCGCAAAAATCTAAAGGAGTGAATCCCAGAAAAACCAGAACAGCCCCAAAGGCTTCCCTCAGTTAGAAGTAAGTTTAACGGGTGGGTGAACATTAAATGGGAAACCCGCATCACTTGGCATCCCAGAAGAGCAAACAAACACTTTCTCTCCAAAGGACAAGGATCCACCTGAAAGAAAAACGAATGGCAACAAAACCTAAAGTGGGCACCCTGGGATCCTAGGAAAAAGAAGGCCCCAAGATTGGCGCAGGGGCAGGGGCTGCAGGCGGCCCTACGGAGCCGGTAAAGGGGAAGGCAGCGCAGAGCACCGCCTGCAGTGGGGACGGGAAGCTTCCCCAATCAGACTGCATCCTGAGGGACAGGAGCGGACACATAAGGGTATTTTTAATAGTTTGAGACAGTTGTCCTTTTAAAAGGGTGTCCTAGAGCCATGAGTTGAGAGAGACCCTGGACAGTCGCTGCTGTCACAGAGTTGTCCTGATAAAACAAAAGAGGATTACAAAACACGTACTTGGAGAAATGTTTAAATTCCAACAAATATTGAAACCTACCAGGGGAAAAAATGTGACGAAAATAAACCTGAAGATGAAAACTGCAGCTAGTGCTGTGAGCACTCCTCTCTCATGTTCAGGGCAGCCAGCCCACTCCTGGCGTCTGCTTGTCATTGCTAGGGCATTTTCTGTGGCTGCACCCTAGAGCCACTGGGTCCGCCTTAGAAGTAAACCCTCCTGTAGCGCCCCTCCCCCGGTGGTGGGGGTTGCTAAGTACCTAGCTGGAGTACTCTTCCCTCATGGTGGGGATTGCTGAGTACCCAGCTGGAGCACACTTTCCCTGGGGGTGGGAGTTGCTCAGTACCCAGCTGGAGCACCCTTCCCCTAGGGGTGGGGGTTGCAGAGTACAAAGCTGGAGCACCCTGTGGGTGGCTCGTTCAGGAGAGCACCTTTACAGTCAGTTTTCTGAGTTCCCCAGGGGAAGATGCTGTGATTCTGCAGAAATGAAACTTCCTTGACAATGCAGCCTTAATTGGTTATCGTCCTTTCCAAAAAACACTTCACTATCATCCATTTCTCATGGTTTGCTTCTGGGAAAACCCGAATTAAAGACAAAACCTCTAATCTAATATTTCAGAATGACTGAAAATTAAAAAAAAAAAACCGTAAGACTGATACATACCATAAAAAACACACCAAGAAAAATAAAAAACAAAAAGAAGAGTGAAACTGTTCAACAATAAATAGAAAAAAATATAAGAAGGGCATGAGAGAGACTGATACATGTAAGACAAGCAAGGGAGATCTAACATGTGTAACACTGAAATTCCCAAACCAGTACACCAGAGCTGTGAAACAGAACAAATATTTAAAATTAGAATTCTAGAAAACTTTAACAAAATAAAAACATTGTATTGAAATATTGAAGACACATTGTATAAATGAAAGAAGCCAGGCTCCAAAGGACATATATTGCGTGATGGTACCTCTATGACATTCTGGAAAAGGCAAAGCAGGGGACATTATACATTTGTCAAAACTCATCAAATGTACAGCGAACTCTAGTATAAACTATAGAGTTTAGTTAATAAAAACCTATCAATATTGGTTCATCAACTAAAGCAAATATACCATACCTTTGCAAGATGGAAACAACAGGGTAAACTGTTTGGAGGGAGAGGGGGTGTGTGGGGACGCTGTGGACTCTGCACTCTGCTCAATTTTTGTATAAACCGAGAACTTCTTTTAAAAATTCTCCATTAACTTTAAAAAGTGGAGGAATCATGATTTTTATATTAGGAAAGGTATATAATGTAATAAAAAGTATTAAATGAGAAAAAAGATGGGTATTTTTATAAAAGGCTACCTTCCCCTGTGAATATATAGAAGGTACAAATATCTATGCCCCAAATAAAAAATAAACAACTTTTGGACCCAGAATATGAAAGAGATCCTAGGAGAAATAGAAACTCATAACAAGAGGCATTAACATGCCTCCCTCAGACAAGGCCAGATCAAAGAGTCAAAACATTCGTTAGAATTCAGAAGATCTAAAATTATTCAATGAAGCAACTCTAATGGAAATAAATTAACCTCAAAACTCTGCCATAAGGGAATATACCTTCTTTTCAAGCGCAAATAAAAATTTATAAAAGTTGACACTGTATTAGGCTACAAAGAAAAAATAACTCTATAAATCACAATGAAAGAAATAATGCACCATACAATAAAACTATGAAAGAAATAAACAAATAGCAACAACACTGTATTTCTCTACCTATTCCCTAATAATCTCTCCATTTAAAAAGTCTTGGTTTAAAGGGAAAATGCAAATTCCTCATAAAGTTACACTGTTAAAAATCATGACAAGGCCAGGTGCAGGTGGCTCACACCTGTAATCTCAGCACTTTAGGAGGCCAACGCAGGCAGATCACTTGAGGTCAGGAGTCTGAGACCAGCCTGGCCAGCATGGTGAAACTCTGTCTCTACTAAAAATACAAAAATTGCTTGGGTGTGGTGGTGTGCCCCTGTAATCCCAGCTACTTGGGAGACTGAAGCAGGAGAGTCACCTGAACCTGGAGGCAAGGTTGCACCACTGCACTCCAGCCTGGGTGACAGAGTGAGATTCTGTCTCAAAAGCAAACAAACAAGCAAACAAAAACCCATGACACAGGAGAACCACAAAGTTGTGATATAAAGTATATGGCTGAGAAAAAAATAATGTTTAATTTGTTATTAAATTAATATTAAAACTATTACTTATATTAGGTATTAAAATAATTTAATATTATAATGCTTTAAATATTAATAATGTACATTTAAAATATAAAATTATAAATTGATAATTATTAAGATTATTGATTATTAAATTTTAATTAATTTTGCATTAGCAAAAAATGATAATAAGTGGATTAAACATCCAATTCCAAAGAGTCAGAGGTTGACGACTGTTTCCAAACCATGTGTGTAAGTGAAGCCAGCCTTGGGGATAGAAAAAAATAGAGGCCAACTCCCCTTATGATTTGGGGACATGAAGAAAGACCCTACTATCTAAACATACTTCTTTTCCCTAGCTTAGATACGACAAACACATTAAATTCTACCTTTAGAAAGTATTTCCTTTAGTTTCCCTTTCATATTGCACAATACCAGGCAAAATTAAAGCATATTAAAGTTCATTGGTTAAGAACGAACTGGATAAATATTCCCTTAGCAAGAATGACCTGGGTGAAAACGAACAGGGAGAAACATATAATGGGAAAGAATCAAAGCAGAAGGGTGAAAAGCCAAAATTAAAACCCAAAGTAATCAATAAATGCAAGCCACTGCTTACTAGTATTCACATCACACATTCCAGCATTTCCACTGGGAAGTGCTGAATTCCACTGAAAAATGACCTATTCCAGCATCCGGAAGTGCAGAACGTTGTCTGAGGGCAGTATAGATGTGCATGTGAAACGCTGCATAGCGCTGCAAGTCCTAATATCCAGCCCAAGCCAATCACACACTCGCCCCTGCAGAGCTCGAGCCCAAGTGGGAATGAGTTTGCCGTCCCTTTTTGGATGGGTTGGATTCACACTGAGCGCATACAGAACTCAGTCCTCCCGCTTTCTAAGCATGAGAGCATGCTTTCAGATCAGTTACTTCTGAGCCTTAGTTTCCTTGTGCATCAGAAGGAATAATTAGGGAACCCACTTCAGGAGGGGTTTGTGATGACTAATAATAAAAGCAGGCCGGGTGCAGTGGCTGGTGCCTGTAATCCTAGCACTTTGGGAGACCGAGGCGGGCGGATAACCAGACGCCAGGAGTTGTAGACCAGCCTGGCCAACATGGTGAAACCATGTTTCCACTGAAAATACAAAAACTAGTCTGGTGTGGTGGCGCGTGCCTGTAATTCCAGCTACTCGGGAGGCTGAGGCAGGAAAATCGCTTGAACCCTGGAGGCCGATGTTGCAGTAAGCCAACATCGCGCCACTGCACTCCAGCGAAACTCTGTCTCAAAAAACAAACAAAACAAAAACAACAAACAAAACAACGGTTGTGCAGCGCTCCCGTGCAGCAGGTACAGGACAAATGCTGTCAATCTTTAGCTCGCAGACTCCTCACTACACTCTAAACATCAGGCACTGGTGTCACCTCCAATGTAAAGAAGAGGGAAGGCTGAGGCACCTGTTTGAAAGGAGAGCCGAAGCACACAGTTGACACACCTGTCTGACTCCGAGGCCCACACCTAACGGTCATGCTGGTCCAGGAGACAGTCAAGACATGTTAACTTCGGCTAATAGGATTATGATCACAGTCACTTGGCATTTCTGTTGTGCGTGCGGCAAAAAATAACTGAATATGGTCTGTGAAATGCCTTTCGAAAAAGGGATTTTGGTGCTGAGTTACTTCGGGAATCATTGCATTTTTCTCTCTTTTAGACGGTCATAAAACTGATTAGCATATGAAAAGCTCTGAGAAGCCTCAAAATCATGCATCTCTTTAAACCAGAATTTGATGAACTTAGTTGAACCAAAACCCCGCTGATTTTGCTTTTCATATAGTTGCTGCTGTCCTAAATATCCTAAATAACACTTTCACTCGCACGTTGGGGGAGAGTGTGGCACACTGACCTAATTGCGTTGTAATAGCTCTCACTTGCATCGCATTTACATCTTTCCAAACAACTTGCTGTGCATTTCTTTCATTTCACCAGAACAGATGTTTTCCTTATACTGGAAGAAGCTGAGGCAGAGAAAGCTTTGGAAACTTTGCAAGTTCACTCAGGTCCAGAACTCCTACCGGAACCCACTTCTTGTCACTTTCTTTCGAGTTCTTTAGCTCATCACAGACATGGGAGGACACTTGATAGGATGACGGGTGTGCTGCAGAAACATTGGAGTGCATCCAACTTACATTTGTCTTGTATTCTGGAAATAAGGAAGGGCCCTACAGAGAGGACCCTTTCAAGGGTCCAACAGAGATACACAAATGGTATAGTAAAGAAATGAAGAGAATCATAGCGATAATTCAGTTTAATGTGTGTGTGTGCGTGTGTGTGAATAAATGAGGAGACCGAGGCCTGGTGACCTTCAGTGATCTGTCAGCTTTGCAGGAGTGCGTAGGTTGGTTTGAGTCCAGGAGGCATCGGTGCCCCCAGCCACCTCTGCACTCCACCTGGCTTCTGCTCGTCCCCCGAGATGGCTGCTCCTCCCCTGAGATGATCACTGTAGTCTCCCTTGTGAATCTTCTTTTGAGCTTTTTTTTGTTTTTTTAATTGTTGGAAGACCCATGGTTCAGCCATGGAACATCTCATTTCTTTCTATGCATGTTCCCTATGTGATTCACATTGTCTGCTGTTCTTACTTTGCCTCTCGATATTCCCTCTCCACCCTTCGCTGCCGTCTCTGTGTCTTGGATGTTCAATCTGTGGGCCATACCAAGTAGGCTTCTTTGCTCTCATTTGGTTCAGTCAATGGCAAACATCAGCAGTTGATTGGTGAGCAGGTGGAGGAGATGCTGGGAGTGCTCTTGCTTCAGCTCCCATACTGCCAGGATGCGGTCTGTCCGTGGCATTGTCCTCTTACCAGTGACACAACCCTTTCTGGTGGTCCTGCCCCCATGGCTACAGACAGCTCTCCCCAGAGCCTACACCAGCTTCCTACCATTTTTATGCTCTGAGTGCTAATGCTGACTGTTGTTGGTACCCTTCATGAAACCTTTCTCAATTGCCCCTTAGTCTACGCCATCTTTTTCTTAACGGCATGTCTATGTTTATAGACAACACTGTTTAAGTGGAAGGACCCTATATGTGCATCTTCATCTCAGACACTTCCCAAGAACTCAAGATTCATGTTTAATAAGCATTTCAAGCTTAAAATGCATAAGACTAAGCTGATATTTCTTTCTCCCTTTCAAATTTGATCTTCTCACAGTCTTCCGTGTTTTAGGTAACTGGAAATCCTTCCAGATGTTCAGAATTTACCTTCTCTGTTTCCCACACACCTCATGTCTGAATGGCAGCATAGTCTGTGGCTCTGCCTTCAACCATCTCTTGACACCTCTGCTGCTACTACTTTGGCTAAAACTATCATCATCTCTTATCTCAATTATTGCAACTGGACTCCACCATTCTGCCCTGGCCCACAGGCATCCCCTTCTGTTAAATTAAATTAAATGTGGCCTGAAACTGCCTTCATACTTTGAGTTCCTGGATAGAGGGCTGTAACCCAAATTAGTATACAAAAAACAACTGCAACCTAACCTAAGTGTGTTATTCTTGTAACAAATATCTTAGTTTCAACCAGTCACAGCCACTGAGCTTCAGCCAATCACATATTGCCAACTCATCAGACCATACCTGTATAAGGCAAATGCCTCACACCACACAATGCCCCAATAAGGCAAACGCCCAGCTGTGACTAATCAAGCTGTTTCTATCTAGCACTTCCCTTTTTAATATGTAAACACTGCCTGCCGTGTAGCTGGGTGGAGCTCTCTGAAACTGCCTGTTCAGGGTGCTGCCCAATTCATGATTCAAATCATTCTTTGCTCAGTTAAACTGTTTAATTTGTCTAAAGTTTTTCTTTTAACACTTCCCAAGACAGATCTTGCTAAAAGAACATCAGACCAAGTCACTGCTCTGCCCAAACCTTCTGGTGGTTTCACTTTTTTCATGAAACCTCCCAGGTGGTTTCATTTCACTCTGGTAAATAGCTAGAGGTCTTGCTGTGGTCACATGGCTGGCCCGAAGACTTCTCTGCCCTCACTGCCTCAAGCCTCAGTCACCCACCCTTCCCACCACACTGGCCTCAGCTCCAAACTTTGAGTATATCCCAGTATCCTCCTGCTGACATCTCTTGAACTTGCTGTGCTTTTCTCCTTGATGTTCTTGTCCTGGATTTCTGAAGGACTCTCTGCTTTACTTTCTTCAAGTCATATGCCATTTTTCTCTGGACACTGTAGGTAAAATCTCAAACTGTTCCTCCTCCAATACTTCCTGTCTACTTTCATTTTATTTTTCTCCTTATCTTTTATCACTAGCTAACATACCATACCTGTCTTCTTTTGTGTTTGACATGTCTCCGCTGGAACATAAGCGCTGTAAAGTAAACATTGTTTTCCATTTTACAAACAGCAAGGCTGGGACTTAGGGAGTTGAAATGACTTGAACAACATGGCAGGACTAGCAAGTGAATACACCTGGGTCCAAGTGATGATCTTTCTAGGATTTCCACTAAGCGGAGATGCCTTAGAGATGTGATGAAGAACTGGATAAAACTTATGTGGATGTGGACACGTGGGACATGGGAGAATGTTTTAAGGGGACATTAAAAATGATACTTTATAACAATTCATGCTTTTTGGGGAAGCAGAGAGTGTTGTTTGTTTTCATTTTATGCCAGAACTTTACCTTCTGTGTTAAAGTGTATCCCCCTTACTTGGATGAACACAGAGTGTCAAGCGAGCAAAAGAGTGGTCTGAGAGCTGAGAGTTACTGGGCACTTGGACTAGGTGGGCACACCATCTTCACATGCATTATCTCCGTTTCTCCTCATCTCCCTCCTAGGAGGCAACTGGCATCATCCTATTTAGAGATGAAAGACCAAAGGGCCCAAATCCCTTGTGCAAGGTCACCCAAATGGTAAGGCACAATGTCAGTACTTGGACCCAGATCCATCGGACCCCAAAATCTGTATTCAGAACTGTTACTCCTGCCTGCCAATACTGTTTTTGGTAGAACAGAGTCCCGGGAATCTCAGTTTCCAGTCACTCAGCGGCAGCTTCCTCTGTTGAGTGTATATTGGAAGGCTTTGCTTACGTTAGGAGAAATCATTATGTTTCTTTTAAAACTATGTGGCTCGTTGATGTTAATTTCTTCTAAGCGCTTAAGAAGTATTTTAATTTATGCTGGCATTTGAATTAGTATGGCATTATTTCAAAAGATGACAGTAATTCAAAATTCTGAAGGCTGGAAAACATCCAATCAAAACAAAACCAAAAGCTAACAAAGCTAACAACATCATAGTAGGCAGCACCTTTCCTTGAGGAAGGCAAAGTGTTCTGCAGGCACATGCCAATCCGGAGATGTCTCTGCTATTTTGACAAAGTGGGGATTTTAACCACATTTAGCAAGTGCCGCTATAGTCTGCGAATGTGAACGATTTAACTCAAATGGAAGTTTAGTGTGAGACTGCGTTTCTCGAGTACTTGCCACCTCTTTTGTATCACATTCTCAATTCAGATCAGTGTACTGTGGTCTATTTTTACCTCTCCCAACTCAACATACCGTTGGTTCTGTACAACTATGTATCGGGTGTTCCATTGATCAATAAAATAGTTTTATTGTTCTTAAAAATATATGACAAATTGGTCTTAGGTATCACTCAGCATCTTGTTTCAATGAAGAACTTCTGTATTTTATTCGTCAGCTTTCTTTCTCACAGAAATAGGTACCATTCCAAATCTTCTGGTGTTTACTTTATTTAATTAATTAATTAATTTTTTTGAGACAGAGTCTCACTCTGTTGCCCAGGTTGGAGTGCCATGGTTTGATCTTAGCTCACTGCAACATCTGCCTCCCAGGTTCAAGCGATTCTCCTGCCTCAGCCTCCGAGGTAACTGGGATTACAGATGCCTGCCACCATGCTCATCTAATTTTTTTTTTTTTTTTTGTATTTTTAGTTGAGACGGGGTTTCACCATGTTGGCCAGGCTGGTCTTGAACTCCCGACCTCAGGTGATCCACCCACCTTAGCCTACCAAAGTGCTGAGATTACAGGCGTGAGCCACCGCACCCAGCCTCTTCTTTTAATTTTTTTAACCTGTCATGGCTTGCCGCATCAACGCAGCTGAACTTGATACAAGTTCCATGCTATTTCACTCAGGAACTAGTTTTCCTGGGCTTAAAATATCAAGCAAGCAACACCTGATCTCATCCAAACTCTGCAGATATATTTTTTATCCAAAAAGTTGTGAATGTCAGCAAAAATCCTGGTCTCCTGAATGATAACTTTGTTGGGAAGGTGGATGCAGGCCACCTCATTTTGTAGCGGAGATCCTTGATCATGTTTGGTCAATGACAATATAGAGTGCAAAAAAGAGCTGATTTATTTCTTTTTCCTACCATTCATCAACCCAGGGCTGCTTTTTCTTTCCAGGGAAGCTGAGTTTCACCTTGATGTGATTGAGGTTCCTCTGCAGGGCTTGTCTGGGGTCCTTCATAAAATGTGGATGTCCCTTCTAAGTGATGTTGACATTTTGTGAGAGGTCAACTGTCTGGTTGTTGAGAATGATGATCATTCTCACCATAGACACTGCAAGAATGGACCACATGCTGTTATTCCCACACTCTCCTCTGTTACTTGTTCAGAGCCTTACCGATGGTGTGTGGTCAAGGCATGTCAAACTTTTACATTGAACCTGTTGTCTCTGCCCTTCCCAGCACTTCTACCCTCTTATCTATTTTATTTATCTACAATAAACTATTCCTGTGTGTGTGTGTGTGTGTGTGTGTGTGTGTGTATGTGTAATTAAGCTACTAGACATGGATATTTCCTCTCCTTCTTGGCAAATATGTGGTCAACTCAACTCTAGATATATTTGAAGTCCTATTTTTAAATACAGGCTGAAATGGGTATCATGGGGTGCGACATTTGTGTACAGGGGAAACAAACAGGGTGTGAAGCACTATATCCTGAAAGAAAATCATCTTACAATTCCTGTTAGAGAAGCAAAACATATTTATATCCTGACTTGGATGTGTAAGTTTCCAAGGCTTTCTATATGTGCACCCAGATTAGGCTACAAACACCTAAACCTTTAAAAATAGCATCGTAGTGCAAGCATTGTTGTGCAATTTGCCTTTTTTAAAATTTAAGAATATGTGTATTGAAACAAAATGAATTATTTATAGATAAAAAGATGATATCTTAGGTTTGATTAAAAGTAATTCTGGCTGGGAGCAGTGGCTCATGCCTGTAATCCCTGCACTTTGGGAGGCTGAGGCGGGCGGATCACGAGGTCAGGAGATGAAGACCATTCTGGCTAACATGGTGAAACCCCGTCTCTATTAAAAATACAAAAAATTAGCCAGGCATTGTGGCGGGTGCCTGTAGTCCCAGCTACTTGGGAGGCTGAGGCAGGAGAATGGCATGAACCCGGGAGGCGGAGCTTGCAGTGAGCTGAGATGATGCCACTGCACTCCAGCCTGGGTGACAGAGCGAGACTCCATCTCAAAAAAAAAAAAAAAGGAATTCTGAGGGGATGAGCGAGTGAGGGTAGAGATGTCACAGGACGGCCGTGAGCTGAGCTGACAATAGTTGTGGCCGGGCCATGTGTGCAAGACAGCACATGTTTGATACTAGTACCAAATTACCATGGTTATCCTCATAGAAATAGCAGTATACATATGCATGATTATCTCTTTTTTTATTTTTGAAAATATTTGTATTGTAAAAGAAAATCACATGCAAAGTGCACACAACAAAATATTTAGGAAAACAATTTATCATCAAGCGAACATCTGTGGAGAAATGGTGGCAATTTGTGCTCCTGCTCTCTTGCTTCTCTGTGAGCTTAGTGATTTACATTAATCTTTTCTTCAGAAAGAACTTTTGGCTTAATTTTTCTGTTTTGTCTTCCATTTCATTTATTTCTCGCCTTATATTTAGTATTGTCTTTTTACTTGTTTGGCAGATACTGCCCTTTTTAAAAAAATTATCTTCTTTTTTTTTTTTTTTTTTTTTGAGACGGAGTCTCGCTCTGTCGCCCAGGCTGGAGTGCAGTGGCCGGATCTCAGCTCACTGCAAGCTCCACCTCCCGGGTTTACGCCATTCTCCTGCCTCAGCCTCCGAGTAGCTGGGACTACAGGCGCCCGCCACCTCGCCCGGCTAGTTCTTTGTATTTTTTAGGAGAGACAGGGGTTTCACCTGTGTTAGCCAGGATGGTCTCGATCTCCTGACCTCGTGATCCGCCCGTCTCGGCCTCCCAAAGTGCTGGGATTACAGGCTTGACCCACCGCGCCCGGCTAAAAGAAATTATCTTCTTAAGGTAAAATCTTGGGAAGCTGAATTTAGATTCTGTTTCTTATCTAATAGAACCATTTAAAGTTATGTTTTCCCCTACACACTGCTTTATCTTTACCACACAAATTTTCATATATTGCATTTTCATTATTACATTTAAAATATTTTCTAATTTTTCTTTCGTGTATTTTTTTTTTGGTGATCTGTAGATTATATAGAAATGTGTTATTAATTTCCAAAAACTTAGGGGACTTTTTCAGAAAGCTTTTAATTATTAATTTCTAACTTAATTACATGTGGTCAGAGAACATACCCTATATGATTCAGTTCTTTAAAATTATTGAGACTTGCTTATTGCTGACGCATATGCTCTATTTTGGTGAAAGTATCATGCATACTTGAAGAAAATGAAAAAGAATATTTTGCAATTGTTGAGGGTGACCTTATGTAATACCAGCAAGTCCAGGAGGGCCGTTAGTGTTTGTCACTTGCGTGTTGCATATATATGTGTATAGGAAAATTGGTTTTATACATGAACCTTGTATTCAGCAATCTACTAAACACGTGTATTAATACTAACAATTTGTCTCTTGACACTTGCTTTTTCTATGGACATAATAATATAATCCAGTTATAATGAAAGTTGTATTTCTCATTTTCTTTTTTTTTTTTTCTTTTTTTTTTGAGATGGAGTCTCTGTTGCCCAGGCTGGAGTGCAGTAGTGCCATCTTGGCTCACTGCAACCTCTGCCTCCTGGGCTCAAATGATTCTCACGTCTCTGCCTCCTGGGTAGCTCAGATTACAGGTGCCCGCCACCATGCCCGGCTAATATTTTCAGTAGAGACGGGGTTTCACCATGTGGGTCCAGGCTGGTCTGAAACTCCTGACCTTAGGTTATCTGCCCATCTCGGCCTCCCGCAGTGCTGGGATTGCAGGTGTGAGCCACTGCGCTCGGTCTTCTGATGCTCATTCTGAAGTTTCTGTTTATTTTAACTGATGTGTTGATAATAGATCTTTCATCAGATTATATACATTCCTTTAGATACTTCATGTGGTATTTTAATTATGAAAGATAATTTAATTTTTTCTATATTTACTAAAAGAGAATAAAGTTTTTTGGTTGTTGTTACTTGTGAGCTGTAAGAATTGTGCAAATGTTAAACTAACTTCAGATTCCAGAAATGAGTCCCAAGTTGGTCATGATATTTAGAATTCTTATAAATTGCTGGATATTATCTGATATATATTTATTTGTACCTCTTTTTATCAGAGAGATTGTCCAGAACATTTTCTCTCTTGAAATTTCCATTTAGATTTTGGTATTGCAGTTTGGTTTTAGAAAAATGTTAGAAAATCCTTCTTTATTCTTTGAAGAATATGTGAAATAATTGTTTTATGTCTTTCTAAAATGTTTTATGGAATCTAGGCCTAGAGTTTTCTCCACTAATTTTAATTATGGATCCAATTTTGTTAGTAGTAATGTTAGATTTGTATTTTTAGTGCATCAGTTATGAGAAGTGTGTTTTTCTAGGAACTTGTTCATTTCATCTAAACTGTCAAATTTTGACATTAACTTTTATAATTTTTAAAATTATATTTTAATATTTGTAGGATCTGTAGTGATTATCCTTTTTAAATTCATAATAGCAATTATTTGTACCTTGCCTACCTTCCCTCCTTTGTTCCTGATCAATCTGGTCAGGAGTGAATCATTTTTATTTATCTTTTCATACCAACTTTTGGCCTTTTCTATTGGATGTTGCTATAGTTTGAATATTTGACCCTCCAAACCTCTGTTGAAATGTGATCCCCAGTTTTCGAGGTGGAGCCTAATGGGCAGTGTTTGGGTTATGGGGGCGGATTTCTTGTGAAAAGATTAATGCCTACCCTAGGAGGGAGGGAGGGAGGCAGTCCTCCCTCTGTTTGTTCCCTGGAAAGCTTGTTAAAAAGAACCTGGCGCCTCCCTCTCCTCTCTCTTGCTTTCTTTCTCACCATGTGATCTCATCACACAGGGGCTCGCCTTCCCCTCCCACCTTGAGTGGAAGCAGCCTGAACCCTTCCCAAATGCAGATGCTGGCGCTCTGCTTCTTGTACAGCCTCCAGAACCATGAGCCAAATAAACCTCTTTTCTTTATAAATTACCCAACTTCAAGTATTCCTTTATAGCAACATGAATAAAGACAGCTGTTATTTTAAATTTATTTCTGCTCTCATTTTTATTTTTAAGAGCTAAGTTCTCACTCTTGTCTCCTAGGCTGGAGTACAGTGCTGTGATCACAGGTCAGTACAACCTTGAACTCCTGGGCTCAAGAAATCCTCCTGCCTCAGTCTCCTGAGTAGCAAGGACTACAAGTGCATAATACTGTGCCCAGACAGTTTTTCTATTTTTTGTACTGACAGGGTCTCACTATGTTGTCCATGCTGGTCTTGAACTCCTGGCCTCAAGCGATCCTCCCACCTCAGCCTCCCAAAGTGCTGGGATTACAGCTGTGAGCCACTGTGCCTGGCCTCTTAGTTTTGTATATATTTCTTTCTACTTTCTTTGTATTTAATATGTTTTCCTTTTTGCAAAATTTTTTTATTATTAGGCTTTTTCTGTATATATGTAATTTTCAATTCCCATCAGATCATCACTTTGGCTGTCTCCTGAAGTATTGATGTGGCATTTTTTTATCATTCAGTTTAAAATATTTTAAAATTTGTGCGTCCTTCTTTGACTCAAGAGTTATTTAGAAGTATGCTTTCTAACTTTCCATTATTTTGAGATTTTACAGGTTTCTTTTTTCTTATTCTGTGAGGCTTTTGCTTGTATGATTTTTGTTTTTGATTTTCAGCTTAATTCACTATACTCTGAGATCAGACTCTTTATTTCTTTTTTACCCAATCGATGTGTTTTCTACCTTTTAGGGTACAATTGATGTGGATTCTACCTTGTAGGGGACAGTGTCTTCAGTGTGTGACCGTGTAACTTTAAACAGTGTTAAAAACAGGGAATTATTGAACTCTTCTGTATATGTACCTGTTCTTTTCAGGTGCTTTCTAAAAACCACTGCTGAGAGAAGTGACTAAAACCCTTCCATGATGATTGCAGATTTTTGTGTTTCCTCTTAAGTTCTGATAATTCTGACAATTTATATACATTGGAGTCTAATATTAAAAGATACTACAACTTTGGAATTATTCAGAAATTTGGAATTATTAATTATTTGAAATATGAAATTACTATATCTTCTTAGTAAATTATGGGATACCTCTCTTTATCACTAGCAAATCTTTTTGCTTTAAAGTCTAGTTTATCTGATATTAATATAACCATACTGGCTTTCTTTTGGTTAGTGACTAAATGGTCTATCTTTTCTCATCCTCTACTTTCAAACTTTCTAGATCCCTGCTTTTAATGTGTATTTCCTTCCACAGAACATATGGAAGTTATCTTTAGCACCTTTGCAGGGTTACTTTAGAATTTTATGTATCATGCAATATCAAAGTCTAAGATAAATAATTACTTTTACAAATTTCCAGACAAATGTTGAACTTCATGTTGTGACTTCAGTCTCACATGAGTCTCACTTTCCCCAAAACAATTAGTTGAGAACTGAGAGGTAACCCTAGTCCACAAGTGATTTGTAGGAATTACCAGCTTGATGTAATGGGCCATAAGACCTGCTTTTGGAGGGTGATCATGACCCTGCTTCTACTGAGCTTTCTATGGAGCTGGATAAGCTCCCCATTGTGTTTATTCATAGCTAAAACGTAAATGCTCACCAGCTTTACACAGAATTGGCCAGCTGGAGCTCATAAAATACAGAGGCTGTGGTGCACGCTCCTCATTTATCATCAGAATACAGATGCATCTATTAAAGGTCAATTCACTGTCTTTCTTGGTCTCACAGTCAGGTAAAGAAAAAATTAAAACATTTCTAAATGCAAGCTGCATTAGAATATGTATAAAACTAGAATAGAAACTTCTATTTCTGGAAATATAATGGGATTCTTTAAATGGCTACCTACACAATGAAAGTAAATCAGGGATAAATTATGACAGACCTATTCCATGTGGCGATGTGCTTCTTGGAAAGTAAGTGACATTCCCAAGGGTGAATACTGAAGGAAACAGCAAGCTGGATCTGCTGTGCAGTTACCCTGGAGAAACGGAAGACTATGCATTGGACCCAAAGAAAGTGGGGGCCCAACCGGATTCTTCTACATTAAATTAGGATACGTAAACTCCTACAATTGCAGTGAAGGGGAGAGCCAGCTAAAAAGCTGCTTTCCAGAAAAGGCAGCATTTTAGGGAACTTGTTTCTGCTGTGGCTTCTGAAGAAAAGAAGAAAAAGGAGAAGAGAAGGAGGAGAAGAGGAGGAGGAGGAGGAGAGTCTATTATGAATATGTGAGGCTGTAGAACTGCCTTGGAGTTTGGAAATCAACACTCTACACCAACCTCTTGGTCAGAGAAAATTCCAAAACAACAACAAAAAATTAGATTAAAGTAAATCCAGGTCGGTAAACCCAACACAAGTAGAAAAAAAAACCAGAAATCCTCATGGAAGAAAAGTATTCCCAATGACAACTTGCAGAATTTACACACGTAAGTACACAATTACCCAACACTAAGTAATGAGACATCATCACACAGGCAGTCAACGGGAGAAACAAATTAGACTCACAAAGACTTCAGGTGCCGGAATATTCAGACACCTACATAAAATAGCCATGCTGACATTACTCTATATTTTAAATACAAAATTATATATATGATTTATGTGTACATGCACATAATTATTGTATTTAGAATATATATAAATGTTAGAGGCCAGTGCGGTGGCTCATGTCTGTAATCCCAGCACTTTGGGAGACCGGGTGGACAGATCACTTAAGGTCAAGAGTTCGAGACCAGCCTGGGCAATATGGTGAAACCCTGTCTCTACTAAAAACACAAAAAAAACTATCAGGGTGAGGTGGTTCATGCCTATAATCCCAGCTATTCAGGAGGCTGAAACATGAGAATCCCTTGAACCTGGGAGGCAGAGGTTGCAGTGAGCTGAGATCGTGCCACTGCACTCCAGCCTGGGGGACAGAGTGAGACTCCATCTCTAAATAAATAAATAAATAAGAAAAGTCAGCAAGGAACAGGAAACTGTCAAAATGAGAAGGCACATTTGACAAATAAACCAAATACAACTTTTGGAAAATAAATGCTGTCATTAAGACTAGATTCTTATTCATAGCTTAAATAAATGAGGCAGCATGAAGGAAAATTCACAAACCGGCAAATAAAAATAAACGTAGCACGCAAAAGGAAGTTGAAAATATGTGAAGTTAAGAAATACGGGTGATAGAGCGAGAATTCTTAATGATAGCTCGTTAATATGCTGGAATGAGAAAATAAGTAAAACAAGGGAGCAGTCTGGATTTTTAAAACTGTATTAGAAACCACAAAATCATAGAATAGAAAAGCATCTAAAAATGTATACTGAGACACACTGAGTATACTCAAAAAACATTGAAAGAGAGAGGAAGAAAGAGAGAAGGGGAGGGTCTCACCAAGATATTTTTCAGATTGAAAAAATTCCCCCCCACACACACACACTCACACACACTCACACACACACACACACACGCACACACTGAAGCATGTAATCCAACAGACATACACTAAGGAAATCTAAACAATGAACTTCACCAGAGAGGAGGAAGAAAAAAGACTCCAGGAAAAAGATTTTCAACAGTAAAAATAGTGAAAGAAAAGGTAAAAATTTAAAAAATACGGTGTAGAAATCACAGTAATAGTAGTCTCTAATCCATGGTGTTATAAAAAAGAGGAATTTAAAATAGTGACTGGAAATGGCATGTGTGTCTGGTCAGGGATGATAGGTGTTCAGATTTTAAAAGCACTTAAGTTAATCAGACAGAGGGTGGACTCTTGATGAATTTTAGACCCTTAAAATTTATTTATTTTTATTTTTTGAAATGGAGCCTTGCTCTGTCACCCAGTCTGGAGCGCAGTGGCATGATCTCGGCTCGCTACAACCTCCGCCTCCTGGGTTCAAGGGATTCTTGTGCCTCAGCCTCCCAAGTAGCTGGGACTACAGGCACCCGCCACCACACCCAGGTAATTTTTATTTTCGTATTTTTAATAGAGAGGGGGTTTCATCATGTTGGCCAGGCTGGTCTTGAACTCCTGATCTCAAGTGATCCACCTGCCTCAGCCTCCCAAAGTGCTGGGATTACAGGCGTGAGCCACCGTGCCCAGCTAGACTCTGAAAATTTAAACGGAAAAACACTTAGAGAGAAGAGAAAAAATTCTTCAATTCATTAGAGGAAAAATAAGTGGAATCAGGAAAAAAAGAAGGGAAGAATAAAAACGACAGAGCAAATAAAAACATGAAATAAGACAGGAGAAAGTATAAAAATGAATGCAAATGTATACCTGATCATTATTACTGCAAATAGTGTAAACCAGGGGTCAGAATTTTTTTTCTGTAAAGAACCAGGGAATAAGTATTTTATGTTTTGCAGACCAGTTGGTTTCTGTCACAATTATGCACCTTTGTCATTGCAGAAAGAAAGCATCCACGGACAATGTACAAACGGACAGCTGTCTTCCAATAAAACCTTGTTTATAAAACTAAGCAGTAGGCTGGATTTCAACAATGGGCCATGATTTACTGACTCCTGTTCTTAACTTATTTTAAAAATGCAGAAGTTAAGATTGGGAACAAGGCAAGGATGTCCTCTTATACCACTTCCATTTAATTTCCTACTGAAAGTCCTAGCAAGTGCAATATGACAAAACAGGGAAATAAAAGGTATGCAGATTGTGAAAGAAGAAATAAAATAGTCTTTGTACATAGATTCCACATTGCAACTGATATTTGAGAAGCTGTCAGTTTCTTAAATCTTAAATGTTCTAATCACACACACATGCACACACCCTGTAACTATATGAGGTGATGGATAGGTCAATTTGATTGATTGTGGTAATTATTTCACAATATATATTTATATCACATTGGGCTGGGGGCAGTAGCATGTTCATATAGTCCCAGCTACTCAGGATACTGAGGTGGGAGGATCACAGCAGACCAGGAGTTCAAGGTTGCAGAGAGCTATGACGGTGCCACTGCACTCCAGCCTGGGAGGCAGAATGAGGATGTGTCTCTCAAAAAAAAAAAAAAAAAAAATGAGGCTGAGGCAGGTGGATCACGAGGTCAGGAGTTCAAGACCATCCTGACCCACATGGTGAAAACCTGTCTCTACTAAAAGTACAAAACTTAGACAGACATGTTGACATGCCCCTGTAATCCCAGCTACTCAGGAGGCTCACGCAGGAGAATCACTTGAACCTGGGAGGCAGAGGTTGCTGTGAGCCAAGATCATGCCACTGTACTCCAGCCTGGGTGACAGCGCAAAACTCCATCTCAAAAAAAAAAAAAAAAAGAGAGAGAGAATCAAGTGGAACGTCCTTGTTGAATGCCTGGGACATTCAGTGGAGTCACCACAGGAGACACAAATTAGAGTGGGCTAAACTGCTTCTAGAATAAAGCTACTATAAACCTTCTGTAACAAAGCTTAAAAACAAGCTTCCAAAAGATCCACTTGAACTTCAAGTAATTTAAATGCCTGCCAGCATGAGGTACAACCTTCTTGAAAGGAAGACAACCAAACCTAGACACTCAACAACAGGATATGAACAATGCGTAACCTCCAATACGAAAAAGTAGCAGACATGACAAGAAGCAGAAAAATGTAGTTCATAATCAGAAGAAAAATCAGTCAAGCAGTCTACATAAATAGAACCAAAAGATGACAAAGTTAGCAGGCAATGGCTTTAAAATGCTATGATAAATATGCTCTTAGATTTAACTATGAAAATAACAAGGAGAGGCATGAAAGATATTAAGGAAAAAAACAAAACTTCCACAGATGAAAAATGCAATGCCTGAAGTGAAAAATACATTGAATAGACTCAATAGCAGTCCAGACACTGCAAAAGAAAAGATCAATGAACTTGAAGAAAGAGAAATAAAAAGTATCGAAAGTGAAGCACAGAGGAAAAAAAAAAAGCTGACCAAACTTCAGTGGCCTATGGGGACAATAGAAGGCAGAAAAGGAAGACACAGAAAGAAAGATGTAAAAAAAAAAAAGTAAAAATATTTTCCAAATTTGATGAAAACTATAAGCTAACATATCCAAGACTCAAAGAATTCCAAAACAGAATAGAAAAAAGAAAGAATAAAGGAAACAAAAATACACCCAAGTCACAAATTCTAACTGAAATACTAAAAAAAAAGATGAACATCTTGAAATCAGACACAAGAAAAAGACATATTGTTTACAGAGGAATAAAGAGGAGAATGACAGCAGGCTTCATGTTAGAAAAAATGCAAGCCGGAAGACAGTGGAACAGGGCTTTGAGTACAGTCATGGGTCACTTAATGATAGAAATACGTTCTGAGAAGTACATCATTAGGTGATTGGTGTCATTGTGTGACTATCACAGTGTATTTACACAAACCTAGATGGTATAGCCTACTACATACCTGGGCTGTATGGCATAGCCTATTGGCATTAGAGATAAAAAATGCAACACCTGTTGAAGGCACTTGCCATGAGTGGAGCTTGCAGACTGGAAATTGCTCTGGGTGATTCAGTGAGTGAGTGGTGAGTGAATGTGAAGACCTGGGACATTACTGTAGACTTTTTAAACACTGACTGTACACTTAGGCTACACTAAATTAAAAAACAATTAAGTAGTTGTTTTGTGACATTACAATGGCTATGATGTCACTAGCTAATAGGAATTTTTCAGCTTCATTATAATGTGATAGGACCACCATTGTATATTCATTCCATCATTGACTGAAATGTCATTACACATTGTATAACTGTATGAGTTTCTTGACTTACAATGGGCTCACATCCTGATAAATCCATTGCAAGCTGAAACCATCGTAAGTCGAAAATGCATTTAATAAACCTAACCTACGAAACATCATAGCTTAGCCTAGCCCACCACAAACGTGTGCAGAACAGTTACCTTAGCTTATAGTTGGGCAAAATAATCGAAAACAACTCCTATTTTATAATAAAGTGTTGAATATCTCATGCAATTTATTGACTACTTACTGAAAGTCAAAGACAGAATGGTTGGTGGGTACTTAAAGTGTAGTTTCTCCTGAAGCATCACTTTTACCCATCATAAAGTCAAAACTCATAAGTTGAACCATTGTAAGTTGGTGAACATCTGTACATATAAAAATATCTGTATATACAGACACATTCAAAAATTTTCAGAATTTTGGAATTCTATACTGAGAAAAAAGTATCTTTAAAAAGTGAAAACGAAAGAAAAACGTTTTCAGAGAAACAAGTTTGTAGAACTCATCACAGAACACCTGTGCTGCAGGAAGTAACGAAGGGTTTTCTATGAGCAGAATTAAAGTCATACCCCCCAACATTTTTTTCTCATTTGAAAACCTATTTTAAAAATAATTGATTGTTCTGCAAGGAGCTCAAACAAAACAGCAAGAAAAACAAAGTATCCCATTAATATGAGGGCAAATGACATTAAGAGACATGTTTTAAAAGATGTACAAATGAACAATAAACGTATGAAAAAATGCTCAACATAATTAATCATCAAGGAAATGAAAATTAAAGGCGCAATAAGATACCACCTTACTCCTGCAGGAACAGTCATTATTAAAAAGTCAGCAAAAAACAGATGTTGGCATGAATGTGATGAAAAGGGAATGCTTATACATTGTTGGTGGGAATTAGTACAACCTCTATAGAAAATAGGACAAAGATTTCTCCGAGAACTTAAAGTAGATTTACCATTCCATCCAGCAACCCCATGCTGTACATTTACCCAAAGGAAAAGAAGTCACCAAATCAAAAAGACCTGTACATGTATGTTTATCACAGCACAATTCACAATTGCAAACATATGGAATCCACCCAAGTGCCCATCAGCTGAGTGGATAAAGAAAATCTGGTGCATATATACACCATGGACTACTGCTTATCCATAAAAACGGATAAAATAACATTCTTTGCAGCAGCTTGGATGGAACTGGGGAGCCATTATCCTAAGTAAGTAACTCAGGAACAGATAAATAAATACTGCATGTTCTCACTGATAAGTGGGAGCAAAGCTGTGGGTATGCAGGGACTTCCAGAGTAATGAATACTGGAGACTCAGAAGGGAGAAGGATGGGCGGGAGGTGAAAGATTACCTACAGATGAAAAATTACCTACTGGGCACAATGTACACTATTTGGGTGAAAGATGCACTAGAAGCCTTGACTTCAGCACTGCACAATTCATCCATGTAATCAAAAACAACTTGTGTCCTTAAATCTATTGAATTTTTTTTTAAAAAGAAAAGACATGTCAACAAGAGTTGGCACCTTGATATTCTACATTCACAAACAAAAAAAAAGAAAAGAAAAGAAATTGTTAAAGTGAAATATAAGTCACTGAATGCAGAAGTCATATGTGTGACAACAAGAGTGAATAGGACAGGAAGTAAAAAAGAAGTATATTATTGTAAGTGTCATACACTATACTGTACATGAAATGGTATTAATTAAAGGTAGACTATAGGCCGGGCGTGGTGGCTCACACCTGTAATCCCAACACTTTGGGAGGCTGAGGTGGGAGGATTCCTTGAATCCAGGAGTTCCTGTGAACCCAGCCTGGGCAACATAGTGAGACCTGGTCTCTACTAAAAATTCAACAATTAGCTGGGTGGGGTGGTGCATGCCCATAGATCCAACTAGTTGAGAGGTTAAGGTGGGAGGATCACTTGAACCCAGGAGTTCGAGGCTGCAGTGAGCTGAGATTTCACCACTGCATTCCAATCTGGGCAAGAGAGCAAGACTCTGTCTCAAAAAAAAAAAAAAAAAAGAAAGAAAAAAAGAAAAGAAAAGAAAAGAAAAAAAAAGATAGGTTATGATAAGTTACAGATGCCTGCTGTAAACCCTAGAGTCATCACAAAATAAAATGAAATAATGGCAAAATGGGGATATAAATAAAACACTAATGAAGATAAAATAGATATAATGAAATTAGAAAAAAATTTAGTATCTTTTAAAAAGCCCCATTTGCCTCTATTTTCCTAGTTACACAAAGGAGGCAAAGTGTGAAAAAGAATAGACCATGTTCTTCTAAGGACCCATGTCGGGTGTCAGTAGAACGGAGGTGATGCAGGAGGGTGGGAATGGATGCCCAGTGTTGCTAAAGCTGTGGGGTGTCTTCTCTTTTCATTTTTTTAAATCCAGAAATGTAGATCTGTTCATTCATCCATTCACTGATGTAAAACCTGGTTTCTGAGGTGTTCAGCTTGATGACTGATCTATGTATACGTCACCATCACAATCACACTCACTCACATTTCCATCACCTGGCAGAGCTGCCCTCTTTTGTGTGTGTGATGAGAACACATGAGATCTACCCTCTTAGCAAGTGTCAAGTATACATCGCAGTGTTGTTAGCTATAGTCACAGTGTTGTACAGTAGATCTCCAGAACTTACTCATCTTGCATAACTGAAATTTTGTATCCTTTGACCAACATCTCCCCGTCTGTCCTTCTCCCAGCCCCTGGCAACCACTATACACCCAGTAATCCCCTTTCTGGGGATATAGTCAAAGGAAACAAAATCAATATCTGAAACAGGTATCTGAACTGTCATGTTCATTTTGGCATTTTTTACAATAGCCAAATAATGGAACAATCTAAATGTCTGCCAATGGATAAATGAATAAACTGTGACACACACACACACACACACACACACACACACACATGTATATACATACATATATGGCAGAATATTATTTAGCCCTAACAAAGAAGGAAATCCTGCCATTTTTGACCACATGGATGAACCTGGAGAACATGCTTGGTGAAATAAGCCAAGCACAGAAAGACAAATAGCACATGATCTTGCTTATACGATGGCACCGTGTTCATGTCTCAGCCACACCTACCACACCCACCCACGCAAACACAACAACTGTCTCAATTCCTGCCCCTGACTGGGGTACAGGGCGGGTGCTCTGTGAACACGTGTTCTACTCCTGGCCTAGCTTCCTCATCTGCAGCTATTTTAGGCTGTCACACTGGAAATGAAATTCTTACCAAGACTGGGCCAAGACCGAGGTTGTGTGGAACTAGGGTGCCCTCTACTGTCTTCCACAACGATCACGACATTGCTTAATTTCATTCAATAAAGAGAAAATGCTAATGGAACAAATGGGAATTCAACGGATAGCCCATTATTTCTCAGCACAAATACAGAATTCTATAGTAAAACAAAAATCATTGAAATGGTAGTAAGTACTCTTCTAGCAATGTGAGTTTCTATAAGGTTCTGATAGGCCTTACGATTTCACTGTCCCCTCAGGGCAGTCCACCTAAAGTGAGGCTATGTTATGTTACATAAACACTAGGAGGAGAGAGAGTGGCATACCATTTCATTACAGGGAAGAGAAAAGAATGTAAGCAACATGCTGAAATACAATGTTAAAGAATGACTCTAGCTTAAGATGATTTTTATATATTCAGTAATTGTGTTGTGTGGACATAAAGCTGATAGAAAGTGTACTAAAAAAATGGAAGTTTTAAACGTAATCCATCAAAAGAACATATTTACTTACAGCTGACATTTCTTTTATTGTTAAGAATTAATGTCTATAACCTTACTAATACAAAAGTCATCCCTTGTTTATATACATTTATTTTTGCAAACTCACACTGAACGACTTTGTGTGACAAACTGTGAAGTTTTAAATTTACCATTTCTTCCAACTCTTTGATTTGCATTATGCTGTTTAATCCTGAGAGAAGAGCAGCTGTCGCTGGTATTAGGTGTTAGAATGCCAGCACCTAACAGGTGAAAATTATATTAGGCTGATCATAAAACCATGTTGTTAACTTTTTAAGATTTAATGTCTGCCAAGGAATTTCACCCTAGTGGTACCTCTTTTGAGAAATTAGGAAACGAAAAATGTATGCGTTCAATGGTCCATTTTAGCATTAGAAAATTCAAATTAGCATCTTATTTCATTCATAATTCCTGAAGAATCACTGGAAACAGTTATTTAATAGTGTGGCTAAATGTATAGTCAGAGAAACACTTCCTGTATATTTGCACATTTATGTATATTTATGTCCTATTCCTGGAATAGATTTACAAGTTCTGTTTTTCAGAAAATTTCAGAGTTTCTGGAATGTGCAGAAGTATTAGCAGGTAACTTAGATTTGGAATACACTGTATTAGAGATAATTGGAAAAATGAAAGGCTTCCTGCACTGGAAGGTCAAAGATCTTTCCCGGAGGGGAGTTAAGAATTTGCCTTTACTTACCATTATTCTGTTAAAAGAGACCATGAACAATGCAGTTTCACAAAAGGAATGGGAGAATGGTGTAAGTAAACCTCCCCATCACGTTCTCAGTGGCTTTCCTTCAAGTCTTGAACGTTTTCCACTGGGTGTTACAGTCGAGAGTCCTCCACCTCCTGAGGAAGCAAGACCCTGCAACCCCCAGACGATGCGCTCTTGCTTGTGTTGTTTGGAGGGGCCCTGCTGCCGCGCAGCTGTTATTAATGCCACCCTCACCTCCCAGGAACTGCACCACTAGGACGGACGACACACCGACGCAATGACCACAGTAAGACCCCATGTACATGGCTAACGAGGCCGTGACCCGATGTGGCTCGGAAGCCCTGCTGGGAAGATCCCGCCCCGTCACCCCAGACGCGCTCTCCCACCTGCAGCCCCCAGGGCTCCCGGCCCTTTCCCGTTGCCAAGGCGGCTTGTTGTCAAGAAACGGAACTTCAGAAAACCCCCAGATAAACACTGCCTTAGGTGAGGATTTCGTTCTAATCGAGTCCAGTGTGACCCTGGCTGTCCCTCCCTTACCAATGCGTACCTGTCTATGAGTGAGATGAAAAGAATGTCCACAGGCCAGTTTCTTTCAGGAGCGCCTAAGAGATGCGCATGTACAGGGGGGTCATGGGGCACCCGGGAAGGACCCAGGCCCGGGCAGGGAGGCGCTGGGGCCGACTCTAGGGAGCAAAGCTCTCGAAGGCCCGACCTCTGTCACGCGACTGCGGACACTGCCCTCCCATCCCTGCTGTACAAGGGAGCGGCGGTGACTACTCGAGGCGCTGAAGATACTGTTGAGGGCCCTGAAGAAACTTCAGCAGAGCAGGGCCTCTCCCCTTGCAGGCCGAGCCGCGGGCCGCGCGCCCTCCCCCTCCGCCGAGCCCGGCCGCGGGCGCGTTTGCGAGAGTCTGGCGGCCCCTACCGGAGCGCCTCTGCAGAGGGCCGAAGCTCCAGCCCGGAGACGACATGTGGCGCTCGGGCGAGGTGAGAGCGGGCGCGAGTGCGCCGGGGGCGCTGGGGGGCTCTGCGGCGGGCGGCGCGCGGCCCCGGGCGCGGCGCGGAGCGGACCTGCAGGGCGGCGGCGGGAGCGCGGGGCGCAGGAGCCGCTCCGCCCGGGAGCGCCGGGGAAGTTCGCGCTGGCAGGATGGGGCGGTGACGCCGCACCGGCCTTCCGCGCCTGGCAGCCGGGCGAGAGCAGGCGGAGGAGAAGGAGGATGCACCCTCACCGACGGCTCGCCTCCCGGGGCCGGCGCGCAGGGTGAGCCCTGGGCGCGCCGGGCCGGGGCAGTGGGGTAAGAGGACGCGAGCGGGGAAGAGAACCGGCGGCGCCGGCTCGGTCCGCACCCCTTCTCCTCGGGGCGCCGGAGCGGCAGGCTGCGTGGCCGGGGAGGAGAGGCGCAGAGCAGGCGGGGCGCGCGGCCAGGCCAGAGCGCAAACTTTACCCCGGCGACTGCGGGGCTGAAGCCGGGCACGGAAGGGCGCGGGGTCCGGGCGGCTCAGCCCTGCCTGATGGGGCACCGGGGTGCAGTGACCAATTGGGGGTGGGGGACACCCGCTGCCACCATCGCAGGAGCCAGAGGGGAGAGATCGCCCACCTGGAAGGCCAGCGTCAGCCCCGGGGCTCTGAGGCGCGCGGCGTCCCGGCGCTGCTCGCGGGGTGGACTCGGACCCCGCGGGGGTGTCGCGCGCGTGTCGCGCGGGGTGCTCGAGGCCAGGGGACTCGGAGCCGCCGCTGCACCGCACGCTCCCAGCCCAGGAGGAAGGCGCTGCCCGGCGGAGGGCTCGGCTCGGACCCGGGGCAGGAGCCAGGGAGGTCTGCGAAAGCCGGGAGCGAGCAGGGGAGGGCCTGGGAGCGGGAGACCCTCGGCGCCGCTGCGGACCGGGCGGGTGGCAGACCGCAGGTGCCAGGGCGACCCAGGCTGCGGCCCCGCAGTGCAGCCCCCGCGCCCACCTGCCCTGGTGCGCCCGCCCTGGTGAGCCTCTGTGGGGGTCGGGAGGGTCGTGGGAGCGCAACCTTTCCTGGGGGTCCCTGGCTTGGGGCTGAGGGGCGGCTGGAGGCGCCGCCCGGGTTTCCCGCATGCAGCGCCGCGTGCTCGCTGCCTGGCTCTGGCCCGGGCCCCGCGACGAGCCCCAGGACGCGCCCAGGCGACCACCGCATGGCACCCTGCCCTTCTTGGCAGGAGTCGCAGAAGGCCTTCGCTTCCGAGGTGGAAGTACCTGTTGTGTCTCCCAATTCCGGAGTTTGCGGGGGTTGGGGGTGGGGGGAGCTTGTTGGGAAAATGCTTCTTTTCGAAGCATTCTGTTCGGATGCCATGAGCACCTATTTGCGTTATGCGCAGACTGAGAAATGCGCGTTTTCGCGAAGGTTGGTCGTTGAGCCCAGGGACAATGTCTGCCTGGATCTCAAATGCATTAATTAGGGTCCAGCACTGAGCGGAGAGACTTCCACAGATGCAGTGGTTAAGTTATGTAGTCACGGGGACCGAATGCCGGGAAAGTAGCCACACTCTTTTGTAGGCAGTTGTTACAGTATTGTGATCCTGCAGAAAACCTGTTTCTTAAATGTGCTTTTCCCCACTTCTTTCCACATACTTTCTCAGTGCCTTGCAGAGAGAGGAGTAGCTTGCTGGCTTTGAACGCGTGGCAGATATTTCAGAAAGGTAAAATTATTGCACTTGTGGATTTGACGGATACAAAATACAGTCGCTCGGATAACTAAAGCGTTTATTTTAGTAATTGGACTGATGGTTTATTTGATAACACACTGAAAGACAAAACAGACTATTTGAGTGGAAAACAATAAATTAGGATGATTCTGCACCCTGACTAGAAGCAAAAATAAGCCTTTTGTTACTTATTTTTATGTTCCAACTTACTACCCAGTGAGGGTGGTGGAAAATACCTGGTGTGCAGCTGTCCTGGGGAAGGACAGTAGGCTCCTTTCTTTGCAAATTGTTGTGATAGCAGTGTGATTTCATTCCAGGAACTGTGACACAACAGCATTGATGTTCACGTGCTTCCCCGCTTTGTGTGCTTTTCAGCTTCAAGATCAAGCTGGAGAAGGGAAGAGTTATTCCCCCATATTCACCTGCTTCAACTACTATTCTTATTGGGAATGGACAATGGAATGTTCTCTGGTTTTATCATGATCAAAAACCTCCTTCTCTTTTGTATTTCCATGAACTTATCCAGTCACTTTGGGTAAGTTACCATCTGTGCTTTTATTTTATGATATTAGGGACACTGGTGCCTTTCAGACATGTTACAGGAGCAGCACATCCATTGAGCAAGCCCTCGCCTGCCACCATTGCAGCCCCAAGCCCTTTACTTGTAAATAAATGGAGTCCTTGCCCTGTCCCACGCTTTCTTCCTGAGCAAGGCTGCTCCTCGCGTGGGGTCTCTGAAGTGAGTCAGAGAAAAAAAGGCAGATTATGTTTTCAGAAATGGAGGCTGAAGATGAGATCCGAGTCAGCTGTGATTCTTCCTACTCAGGTTAAAACAAGATTCAGGAGTTCACGTGCTTGAAGGATAGTCACTGCTTGTTAGACAAGGCAGTGCCCATGTTTCAGTTGCCCTCCGCAGTTCCATTATGCAGTCGAAGTTGCCTTGAAAGCTAGGCCCATGCTACTTGGCATTGGAAAGGACTCACAATGGTCCTGGCCTGAGCCAAGGCCCTAGAACTGTGACCATCTGAATGCAGGTGCAGACACTGTAAACCACAGGTGCCCGAAGATCTGAAAGACACCCCTGAGGTTCTGGCACTATCATTTCCAGTAACCCCTCTTTCATTTTAGCCTTTAGTATCCGTATACCAACTCTAACCTCTTTTTTTTTTTTTTTTTCATGAAACTAGTGATAACCGACATGGTGGATGAATATTCTTAGGAGGCTGCTGTTCCTGTTCTGACCTGTGCCCCAGAATTGTTCTGGTTAATCAAAAGGATTGTAACTTGAAGTTAATGGTGTATAATTAAGAAATTAAATGTCAGGATGAAAGTTGCCAAGCATTAGTGCTGCAAAAATGGGGTCCAGAGGTTTCACAGCCTATCCACATTTATGTAAATCATCACGGATGGGGAATATACAGTGGCTTGGCAACAGCCTGTAGACAGCCTTTCCATCCAGGGGAGAAAGAGGACATCCCCAGGGCCACGATGTTTTTGGTCTGTCCTCTGTACATTTTCTGCTCTTCTGACTCTTCTGTGCAGAGGAAGGGGTGGATGTGGGGGCCCTGCTCAGGTGCAGTGGCTGGTAGAAGACAGCACTGGGACTGTAGTCCAGGTCTACCTGGGTGCAAGCCTGAGCCATTAGCTGAGACTTTGTCCAGCAGAGCTGAGCTAAGGAAGATGCCTGTCACTCACCAACAGAAGCCAGGCAGTGTGTGCACTCTAACCCCACTGACAGGAACAGGTGTGTGGCATGTCTTAGCGCTTTGAGCCGTTCTAAGTATTCCCTTGGGAAAAAGCATGGGCTGTGACTATTGCCTTGCTTATCTTGAGTGGACGCCTCCCTTCCTATGCCTTGGGATTTTTTTAATCTGTTAAATGAAGGTTTTCCTTTACAAGTTCTCTGCAGCTGTCACAGCCTGTAAACTAGCATGTTCACAATGTTCTTCTGAATGAAATGTCTGCACATAAGTGAAATCACACAGAACCTTCAAATTTGTCAGCTAATGCATTAGGTAGTTGGTTTGTTTGATATACCACATATATTTGGTAGCATTTTGGAGGTGAAGAGTATGTCAGGATTGGAAATTTATATTTTCTTATATTTTTTATATTTTCATATATTTTCTTTAAAAGGTCTTGGCTAGTCCAGGCGCGGAGGCTCATGTTTGTAATCCCAGCACTTTGGGAGGCCAAGCGAGGGGCGAATAGAGATCAGCCTGGCTAACATGGTGAAACCCCATCTCTACTAAAAATACAAAAAATAACCAGGCATGGTGGCACATGCCTGTAATCCCAGCCACTCGGGAGGCTGAGGCAGGAGAATCGCTTGAACCCAGGAGGTGGAGCTTGCTGTGAGCAGAGATCAGGCCACTGCACTCCAGCCTGGGCGACAGAGCAAGACTTTGTCTCAAAAACAAAACAAAACAAAACAAACAAACAAACAAAATCTTGGCCAAATGTATTACGAATTTTCATTGAATAAGCATGAAATGGTTTCACTCCCTGGTAGATGCAGGTCTGAAATAGGAAGTAATGTATATAAGGACTTTAGCCCCAAGAAGCAGTTATGCTTTATTCTTTAGTTCTGTAGCTTTCTGAGGTCATCTTCAAAATAGAGGGGTGTCTTAGTCTCTGAAAGCTAACACTGAGTAAGTGGTAGAATACTCCTCAAATTTTCCAGAAAATTAACTGTTGGAGCAGCTTTTAATCTTTTAGGTATATGGCCAGTAGTCCATCATAAAACAGCACCTAGTAACTGCAGCAAATACGTGAGATACAGAAAACGATAATAAAAGGAATCTCTTTAATTCTGCCACCCAGAGACAACCATGCCTCCCATTTGGTGCACTGACTTCCCCTTGCTTCTGCGCATGTTTTTATACAGTGGGATCAGGCTGTGCAGTTTGGTACTGTGCTTTTTTCATGTCCAATCCATTTGCACAATTGCTTTAAATGCACTAGTTTAAATGGCTGCATATTTGACAGGGCAAGAGTCTCTTGTGTTAGCCTCTTCCCTAATTGGGGATGTTTACGTAGTGAATGATTTTGCTGTTACAAATTTTCCTGTAGTGAACGTATTTGGCTTACAAGTTTTCTTAGGTATTTGGGATTATTTATATTAGAAGATATTTTTGTAAGAGGCATTTTACATCAGGTGCTTTGAGCACTTTTCACTCTTGACCCTGCGCGCCCAATTGCTTTTGAAGAAGTGGGGTTTCTAGCAAAGCGGGAAGCCAGGTTCACACATTCTGGCCAGCAGGGCATGGTTTTCAACAGCCACAAAAGACATCATAAAATACATCAAGCCCCTATTTATTTCTCATCCTATAGGAGGCTCCTCTCACTTGTGTATTATCTAAATGGACTTAAGAATAATTGTGTCAAATCCCAATTGAAGTTTCCTAATATTGAGTTAACTTTAAATCTTGAAAAAATAGCTACCACAACGTGGAACACCTGTCTTTACATTTCGTGTTTTGGTTTTGGATGACTCCTGGGAGCCAGTGTATGAGCTGAGCACCGTTAGCCCGTCTTCTGGCTGGGAAGGAGGGAGGATGAATGCCTGACCTCGGAAGTCAGGAGTACTTACTCGGAGCTTCCTGTGTGACTGTGCCACCTGTTACTTCTTGGGCTCCCTGACTTGAATGCACACAGTTTGCAGGGTAGCTCTGGATCAAACCAGTCTAGACAAGAGGGGATATAATTCTAAAAGGTAGTCCCTGCTTCAGAGTGGAGAGAGTTTTCAGTACTTGGGGATTAGGGGGAAAAAGAGTCTGGGTCAGCTCTGTTTCTTTTCCCTCCAGAGAAAGAGTTTATGTGATTGGGTTCAAAAGAAAGGGGAAAGAAGAAGCATCAAAGGGTTTAATTTGAACCTGATTCTAGGACAAGAGACATGCTCACTCCTGAGAGCTCAGAGAGCTGGCACAGGGTGAGGAGGGCTACAGAGAATCAGGCAGGGAAGAAGGAGGAAAAAGAAAAGGTGTAGGGCTATGTGCGTGGACCAAGTCGAGATGCAGTGTTTGTGAAATGTGTGTGGCACTGGCAGTTGGAAAACTTACAGATGTGATAAGTGCAATGTACTTGGTGATTATATGGGATAACTAATGTGAAATCGCTTTGAAAATACATGAGTGTTCTTCTCCTTCTCTTGGTCACATTCTAAATTTGATTGGAGTCACCAGCAGCTCATTTTCAATAGTCTTTCTAATTCTTCTGTTAGTTTTAACTTATAGAACAGAGCCCGAGTCAAGCATACAATACAATAAGGCCCTTTTTGGACACTCAGCCCTGTGCTAAGGTACTTTTGACGGCCTGGGACTATTTGAGGCACTCTATTTATTTTAGTAAGACCAGTAAACAAAAGTACATAGTATAGAAAAACCAGTACAGAAACAATATTGGCACCAATATAATGTCAAAATACATACTATTAAATTTAAACTGGAATTAATTTATCATCATTAAGAAAATCATACTTTATCAGACCTGATAGACCAGTGACAATTGTGAGATAAAATTGAGGATTATCAGCTTAATAATAAAGTAAAGTCTGAGTCCATTGATTTTATTGTCTTAAATGTATTTTGGAGGTTTACTGATTAATAACAAATCTGCTGAACAATTTTATTATGTGGGAGCTGCAATTCAAATAGACTTTGGAAAACAATATTTTATAAGCAGCAATGAAAAGTGTAGGTTCTTGCAGAAGTGGCTTTTGAACATGAACAGATAGAGTCTTCTCTATCTGTCCACACAAGTGTGCTAGTGTGGACCTTTGGTTCTGTGAAGAGAGCCATTCCATACGCGCACTCAAGGCCAGTTCCCTTCTTTTAAGTAGAGCAGAAAGTACATTCTCTCTGAATCATGCAGGTACTCACGGTATCTTTTTTTTTTTTTTTTTTTTTTTTTTTTTTTTTTTTTTGAGACGGAGTCTCGCTCTGTCACCGGGGCTGAAGTGCAGTGGCCGGATCTCAGCTCACTGCAAGCTCCGCCTCCCGGGTTCCCGCCATTCTCCTGCCTCAGCCTCCCGAGTAGCTGGGACCACAGGCGCCACCACCTCGCCCGGCTAGTTTTTTGTATTTTTAGTAGAGACGGGGTTTCACCGTGTTAGCCAGGATGGTCTCGATCTCCTGACCTCGTGATCCGCCCGTCTCGGCCTCCCAAAGTGCTGGGACTACAGGCGTGGGCCACCGCGCCCGGCCTCACGGTATCTTTTTAATGGAAACTTCTCCCTTGTGAATCCTCAGATGACAAATTCTTCCTGCACCACAGCTGCGGGTTCATGAGGCCCGGGACAAACAGTCGTGGTAACAATCAAAGGCGCTCAGAAGCCCACTGAAGCAGGGAGCGGGAACGCCAGTGGTGGGGCGCCCACAGACCTCAGCGACCCTCAGAAAGCCAAAAGGCAGTTCTTGCATGTGGCAAAAAAAGTAGGTGGTTAAAACAGGGTTCTAGGGGAATGTCCGACATTTTTTTAAAGGTACCCAAAGAAAATAATTCCCAGTTATCTGCTTTATAAAGGAGACTGTCCGCCTGTTCAGCAGGCAGGAGAGTCGGCCAGCGCAGCTCTCCGCCAAGACCGTCTGGCAGTCAGCTCGGGAGTGAGTCACCGGCTCCCTTCAAGGGGAGAAGGAGCTTGTGGGCTTTTGGGTTTTTACAAAGGTTCAAATTGCATAAGATGCTCATTTTAATTAATGAGAAATTTCAGAGGAAAGTACTAGAAGCAAAAATAAAAAAAAAATCTCATCAGAGAAGTCTGGTGGTAGCAACGATAATTATCAGCATGTATATGAGTGTATCTCCCTAATATTCAGAATGCATTTTTTTAAAAAAATGCACCGTTTAATTTACACATAATTCTTGATTTTCAGGTGAAAAGAGCTCAGGCATTAGAGCTTAGAGAAGTGTGTCCAAGTTTCACCTTCTGAAAGTGGTAAAAGCAAGGGCTCCCTAAGAATGCAGGCTGGGCTAGCGCGATCCACTGCAGGGCCTGCTCCAGAATGTCCTAATTTTTATTATAGTACCCTGAAATGGGAAGGAATGAGGGGAGGACTATATATGAGAAACCAAAGAATACCCTAATCTAGAACTCATATGTTTACCACTGTGAAAACATTGTCTACTGCAGCCTGAATAAACTCCAACATGGAATATAGACTGTGAACTGGAATGCTGTAGAGAAAGATCATTTGCTAGTGAGAGTAAGACCTGCAGCGAAACAGCCTTCAGCGGTTCATTGAAAACTCCATTTTATTTGTATTTATTTAACAACTTATTTTAAAATCAAAGGCCAGTCTAAAAGTGAATAAAGCACAGAACCAGTTAATTTTCAGTTTTAATAATAACAATTGGGCCATCACTGTACTGTCAGTTTCGTACCCATTTCAGGACCGATGGTGAATATTTAGGATGTCATTAAGTGTCATTTTGACAGAGGGCAGTCTAGCTGCCTGGTTTCCATCTCTGTCCACACGCTCTCTGTGTGATGTCAGAAGAGTTACTTCTCCTGCCTTCAGCTCAGTTTCTAATCTCAATGTGGGATTAATCATGGGTCCAGGATCACAAGGCTGGTATAAAGGATCCATTGCCAACCTATGCCAAATGCTTATGCAAGCCCAGGTCTGTGTCAGGGGAAGGTGTGCTAAGTGCACCAAGCCATTCTGGGTACTGTGACCAGGAGACTCCTGGGGTTTACTGGACCCAGAGTGTGAGATGGCTCCTGGCCTCAGCCTGAACACAGCAAGGTCCTTGCCTTGCCCACATCTGCAATGTCTCCCTCACAGGGGCATCCTGGGGGACACTGCCCTTCAGCTACACCAACGTGGATTGTGCCCTCACCATGCACCAGGCACTGTTCCAGGTGCTGAGATGCACAGAGCAGAGCAGGGGCAGAGTGGGGCCTGCTTTCCAGGAGGGTGCACTCTGGTGTGCACGGAATAAGTGTCAGTAGGTTATGATGATTGCTATGAAGAGTGATTCAGAGTAAGAGACAGTGCATGTGCTGGAAAGAGATGCTTGAGCAGAGATCTGAGGGAGGTGAGGATGTGAGCAAAGCTGTTGGCAGAGAAACCTGAACTGGCAGGAGGAATGGTGGGTGAATCCCAGGCTGTGTGGCAGGTGCATGCTTGACGTGTTAGGAACAGCGGAGGGGCAGGCATGAGGAAGCGAGAGATGGGGAGAGAGCATCATCAGGGAGGATGGGCTGGGGTCAGGATCACATTCCAAAAGTAGGCCATACAGGGGAACATCAGGAAGGACAGTTGACTTTTATTTGGAAGGGCAGAGAGGGCCACTGAGTGGTTTTGAGTAGGTTTGAAACATGATCCAATTTAGATGTGACAATGATGTGACTTAAACGTTGAAACTCACTCTGGGTGCAGAGTGAAAGAATAGAATGGAATCTGGAGTGAAGTGAGAGGGGGTTAACCCAAGACACAGTGGGGACAGTGAAGAGGTGATTGCAGGGGCCCAGGGGAGTGGCTATTTTGGCCAGCAGCATTAGTTGATGGGTTATCATGGGCATGAAGGAAAGAGAGAAGTCAGGGATGACCCCTAGGTATTTTACTAGAAAACCTGACAGGTTCACCTGCCTATGATTGAGCTGGAGAGGGCAGTGGGGAAGAGGTTTGGGTACAGAAGGTCACAGGTGCAGTGGTGGTGTGGGAAGCCCCTGGAGACACTGCTAGGTCTCCCAGTGGATGTAGAGGTCTGGAGGACAGAGAGGGATTGGGCTGGAGGTGTGGACCTGAGGTGTTTCCATACATTGGGAAGTATTTAAGCCACTGGATTGGATGAGACAGTCAGAGGTTAAGTGCAGACAGAAAGGAAAGGGTGTCTGGATTGTGCCATGGAGCATGCTTGTGTTCTGAGGTCAGGAAGGTAAGAGCGGCAGCAAGACTGAGGGGAAGAGGCAAGTAAAGAGAAAGACAGAGCTGTGCCCTGAGGTCAAGTGGAAAGGGGTTGTAGGAATGTTGCCCATAGGTCAACTAAGCTGAGGACCAAGACTTGATCTTCAGATTTGGCCATGTGGCGTTCATTCCTGGCCTCCTGAAGAGAAGCTTCCTTGGGAAGCAGGCAGTGAAGGCCTGGCAGAGTGATTGCAAGAGAAGGGAGGGGAGGCAGCGGGGTTTGCTGATACGGACAAACCTCCCAGTGAGTTTTCATGAGAAGACGGGCAGAGAATGGAGCAGTGACTGGAAGGGAATATGGGGTGAATGAAAGGCTCTTGTAAAGAGTGGTGATATTAGAACAGATGTTCTTGCTGATGGCTATAGCGAGAGAATGGGGAGAACGTGTGTAAGGACTGTGATGGAACATCACTGTGTCATCACCTATGCAGGACCCCCAGTGTGTCTGGAAGGAGGGATGGGGCTGAGTCGAGGAAGGAGGGCAGGGTGGGAGAGGTGGCTCTGGCCTGTGGGACCAGAGGACTTGGGTTTTACCTTGTGGGCAGCAGGATTCTAAGTCGGGCAGCAGTGTCAAGGGCAAGAATGCAGAACCTCCATGAAGAGTGAGGCATGCACTTCAGCAGGATTTTGGGAGCTGCAGGGAGAACTGGGGAATTTTAGGATTTGGCAGGAATATCAGAGAGTTCTAGCATGGTGTTCCATGGCACAGACTCAGAGCCTCATAAAACAATGTGGCGTCTGTCCATGTTTTGTACCTTAAGAGGGGAAAGCTGTTATTTGGAACCCTAGGATTGACCCTCACTGTCCAGCCAGTGTGCATCTTGGTTTTGTTTTTCTGTTACATTGCTGTTGTTTTTCTAATATGGTGCTTAAGTGATGGGTAATGGGCATTTGAGGAAAACATCACACAGTGTTGCCATTTAGAGGTACTCATTTAATGACCTGAAAGAAACGGACAAGTAAACGGAAGAGACATTTTTTTAGAAGTCATTAAATACTGGGGAAGAACAAAATTTAAGAAGACGGATAAGCTGCAGCTTAAAACAAACAAACCCAGTTCAACGTCCAAAGTAATTTCCAGTCAAAATATGTCTGCAGTTGCCATTATCGAACTCACTCTACGTAAGTCAGAAGTGGTCATCCATATAAGGAAGATTACATCACAAAGAAGCACATCACACACTGCCTTCACTAGCACCAGTGGTGGAATGACAATACCGAAAAGACTTTTTCCTCTCCAGAAGTGACGCCACAACTTGTACTCTTTCAAGTACCAAATAAGGAAAATGTTGGAACTGAGAATATGGCATAAGTGGGACATGTTTTGTAGAGAATATGCATTCAATATAAGGAACTAATTCCTATTTTAAGAGAACTTAGTGAATTAACCCAGACTAAAATTGAAGGGTAAGTCACCAAATTTTCAAGTATTTCTATTATGTCTAAGACTGTTGTTAGTAATATGGATATAATCTCAGCTCACAAAAATTCACTTCCCCAAAGAGCAGAGCCTTTACTTGTCCTTGAAGCACTCGTGGACTCTGGTCGACCTCAGAATGAGCAAAGCTCCTGGGCTATACTCAGTGCAGTTAAGCAAAGCAGAAGTGGAGTGTTGGCAAGTCCAGGCTGCCTGCTGACCCTAAACGGAGTGAGTGCTTCGTGGGCTGAGGACATCTTGGTTTCCACCTGTAGGACTCATCCGTCACACGCTGCACAGAAGTGGAGGGTCGATGAGTCCTGGCTGCCTGCTGACCCTAAATGGAGTGAGCGCCTCATGGGCCGAGGACATCTCGGTTTCCACTTGTAGGACTCATCCGTCACACGCTGCACAGAAGTGGAGGGTCGATGAGTCCAGGCTGCCTGCTGACCCTAAACGGAGTGAGCGCCTCATGGGCCGAGGACATCTTGGTTTCCACCTGTAGGACTCATCCGTCACACGCTGCACATTATTGCTCACCAATAATAAAAGGCATAGCCCTGGATTTCTGTGTTGTTTTTCCAGTGCTTTCAATGAGCCAAAATGGAACAAAGCCAGCTGAAGTTCCTCCTTAGCTTAGCAGCAGTTCTTAAAGATCATGTAGCTTGATAGAGGCCCTAGCCATTTCCCCAGGCATCTGTGAAGGTCTCCTGTATGAAGGCACTTACACACCAGGGGCTGAGAAAACACAGCATTTGCCTTCTATGATACAGCAAGGGCCTTTCTCTCCATGGCTGTGAAAGCGGTGTATTTCATAACCACGCACTGCAGATGAAGCATTTTTGAGGATGGTCTATGGACAGAGGAGGGCCTCCAGTTCATGAAAAAACAAAAAACAAACAAAACCCTCTGCTCCTACCCTGACAGGCATCATCAGAGCTTTTTAAAAATCTGTTTCTTCCCTCCCAGCAGCTATCTTCAGTTAATACAGCAAGGACGACACTGCAAATCCCCTGCCATGGCCCCTGTCATACAAAGAAAGGTCTACAGGTAAATGCAAAAGGCAGTTATGACAGGAAAGGGTAGACACTGAAATTCCTCCAAGAAAAGTGTAATTATGTACAGATGTGTGTGGATATACTGAAACTAACGAAAATAATTTTGATCAAGAAGTACAATCTGAGCTTTGAAATTCTTAAGCATAGCATTCTGTTCCACCACTGTGGGAATTGATTATGGTATTTGTGAGTGGGATTCAGAGCCTGGTGGGATGGTATTTCCCTAAAAAACTGGCAGAGCAGTGTGTCTTTATCTCCGCTTCTGGAGAGAGCCACGGAAAACAATGCTCACAGAGACATCACGGTGGCTGCACAGCCTCCGAATGGTCAGTCATGAAGTCAAGCCCTTGTCTCTGGACAGCCAGGGCTGTTACCATCTAACACAATTTAGGAACATTTTCACAACAGAGAATGGAGTAGCTTAGAAAACTTTAATTTCAACATTAAGATTTGCTTTTTCTACTACTACCTCAATTGGTACGATAAAGAGACAACAAGGACCTTCCAAAAATTGAGCACCTGGACATGGCCTAAAATTGAGTTGCAAACTCGACAATAATTATGAAGTCCATCACGAGGCCAGATCTGGTTTGACCAATAGTTACACAACTGGGTAGGTACAAAATATAACCTTCTTTCTTCCTCCCATGAAACCCTGAAGAAGAAAGCTGTTCACTGGAAGGAGCTATGCTAGGCTTAGTGATTTGTCTTTCCGAAGTATGCAACTAACCATGGATGTTAGAGAAAGGGGAATTTAATGTTTTTAAATATGAAATCACAGAGTTAAAAAAGTATACGTCTGTGGGCTCCATACTAACAGGAATGAATTTTAGCTTGTTAGAGCTTCAACTATATGCATTTTTATGGTGATGTGAAAATTAGATCAAAAGAACTTTATTCTTTTATTCTTTATTCTCTTATTATATTCAAAAGGGAATAGCTTTAGGGCCAGCAGAGAATTGATCTGTTTAGATGCAATCAATGAAAATGACTGACTTTTAAGAACAGGGTGGAGCAGACCGGCATGGATTCTGACCTCAGCATCTCTCCACGGCTGGTGGCTCTCAGCCCTGGTTTCAGCCCTTTCACGGGAGAGAAAGCGCCTTAAGCAGAGCTAGGGCCCCACAGCCAGGCACTTCAGGGAACTACCAGCAATCACATGTTCTTCTCCCAAGTGCCCAGGGCGCTCACTTCTTGGGAACCACAGCTGGCTTTACCACAGTTTGGTAAGTCCCCTTGAAGCCAAATTTGCAGTCAAGTGCTCAGTAATTCAAAACCGGTTGCTATTTGCACATCTGAAAGCAGCTGTGGAAACCTGAGGTGGGATCCATGCTCTTCAGCTGCGGGGCTGTCTTCTGGGTTTGTCTCTCTGTCCTCCCAGATACCATCCTCAGTTTGTCTAGATCTGCTAAGGCAGTTTCTAGTTTTGTTCTGTTCATACTACATAAGCTTTTGGAATCTGGATAACTTAATTGAACAAACAAAAAATGTTCTTGTGTCTTCCCTGAGGCTCAGCCCACTCTTCTCGAGGGTTTATTGTGACACTGGGTCCCACAGAATGTGCTGGGAGCTGGCCCACGGAAGGGGCAGGACCCCAGAGATGACACAGACTCTGTCATGTCTGTCACTCACTCCCCAGTCCTGGCATATTATTCACAGCACAAATGCTCCCAGTCCAACTAAGGATGCAGCGAGGTTTGGGCACAGTGTCGCCACCACGCCCCAGCGCCCAGTTGCAGGTGACTCTAGCAATACTAGAACTCGGTTTTAGTGTTTAAACCAAACTTCTGAAATCCCCTGTGAGTGGATTAGGCTCTGCCAGTCCATGCACCATGGCTAATCGCTCATTGGTTGTTTAAAACGGCTAAAATATTGACATAAACCAACTCCTCAGAATCACAGAACGATAGACTTGGAGCCTCAGGTTAGGTGGTTGGATAACTAGCCCCAAGCAGAGTATCCTTGGATGTTCGAGAACAGAGGTGTATCGAGGCCAAATGGTCCCCTGGCCAGTGTGGGAGCTGTGTCCTCAGATCCTCGTCTCAGGAGACAAGCCTCCACGTGCCTCTCTGGTTTCTGTATCTTGAGAAGAATTTGTAAGAAATAATACGTCTTCATGCTTCCTCTTGTTTCTCTTTTTAAAAGCTTTTCACAGATGCCAACCAGTTCAGTGAACGGTGAGACCAATGACAACATCACGATATTTACCAGGATCTTGGATGGGCTCTTGGATGGCTATGACAACAGACTTCGGCCCGGGCTGGGAGGTGAGTGCGCCCTCCTTGGCTGAGCCCGGCAAGGATCTCGGAAGGGCTTACACCTCATCTCAAGCTTGTGTTTGCGCTGATTCAAACAATGCCTGAAAGAGCTTCCCTGCCAGGATTTTGGTCTGATGGCTGTTCCACTCTTGCCAAGGATCATGCATCCTTTGTTATTTTCTAGACGCAAGAACCTGGGGGAAGTGGTCCCCCCCAAGCATCTTTGCAAAATCCCCTCTTCCCAGATAATCTTAATGTCTAGTCTGGTTAATTTAAGGAGGAACTGGCTTTTAGGTGTTACTAACGCTGAGATTACCCTATGTTAAGAAATGATATAAAATCAACCTCATACTCTTGTATCTATGCGAGTCCTTTTCAGAAATCCACTGTGGAATGCAGTCATCCTTTATAGCTTTATGGGTTATACATTTAATGCTTCACTGTGGCCACAGTCCTAGTATTTACTTTGACTTTATGGAATTCAATAAAAATGAACTGATGTAGATTGCTCTCAGTAGGGCACACCTGGCACAGCTTCATTGCTGTGCTAAGAATTGTATGCAGTTTCCAGTTTAGATGTGGAGTCTGAACTTGTTGGGTGAGGTGAGGTAGACACTTTCCAGTGAATACATTCTTGGAGGAAAAAATTTAGTTCTCTAGTATTTGCATTTTTTTTTTTTTTTTTTTTTTTTTTTTTTTTCGAGATGGAGTTTCACTCTTGTTGCCCAGGCTGGAGTGCAATGGCATGATCTCGGCTCACTGCAGCCTCCACCTCCCAGGTTTAAGTGATTCTTCTGCCTCAGCCTCCGGAGTAGAAGGCGTGCACCACCAGGCCCGGCTAATTTTAGTATTTTTAGTAGAGACAGGGTTTCACCATGTTGGCTAGGCTGGTCTCAAACTCCAGACCGCAGGCAATCCACCCTGCCTCAGCCTCCCAAAGTGCTGGGATTACAGGCATGAGCCACCATGCCCTGCCTAGTATTTGCATTTTTTTTTTTTTTTTTTTTTTTTTTTTTGAGACGGAGTCTCGCTCTATCGCCCAGGCTGGAGTGCAGTGGCCGGATCTCAGCTCACTGCAAGCTCCGCCTCCCGGGTTTACGCCATTCTCCTGCCTCAGGCTCCCGAGTAGCTGGGACTACAGGCTCCCGCCACCTCGCCCGGCTAGCTTTTTGTATTTTTAGTAGAGACGGGGTTTCACCGTGTTAGCCAGGATGGTCTCGATCTCCTGACCTCGTGATCCGCCCGTCTCGGCCTCCCAAAGTGCTGGGATTACAGGCTTGAGCCACCGCGCCCGGCCGTATTTGCATTTTTAACAGGGAGATCCACTTAAAGCATGAGTGGCCGCTGTCTGCCTTTTGGGCACAGGCTCCTTGACAGTCTCTTACTCTGCCCTCTGAATTATGTTCCTAGGCCTCTGTGCCCAGCGATCCAGTCCCTTGAACACACTCAGAAGGGTCAGAGCATCTCGAGGAGACCTAAGCTGCCGTCAGTGCTTGTGGTATTCTGTCATCCTCCCTGCCTTCCAGTCCTGCAGAGTGGGAGGAGACCACGGAGAGCCTCCCAGGCCACCCTGCTGGGGCTGGCATCTCAATGAGGAGACAGGCACACTGCATCATACAACACACAGCATCACATAGACACCTGCCCATGCACAGATGCACTCCATGCAGACGGACGATCATCACACCGCGAGCTGCTGGAGAGGCAGGCCCACAGTGCAGCTGGAAGTTACTCGGTGTGGGTTGGGGTGCACTTTGAATTGCTTCATACTCATGACTTCGGGGACTTACAGGGCCCTGGTAGTGCCCAGGGAACCACACAGTTTTCCCCCCAAATATTATTAGCCACTTTTATCACTTTACCTATTTGCAGTAATTTTGTTTGAAATCATAGTCTCCCACGATAGGGCTTTCTATAATAATAATTCAAAATGCTGCATAAGGAGAAGTGGGTCTTCCTTCCTGTCTCGGCACACTGGCCACATTCTCATCATCCTTTCCCAGAGACCACCCAGGACCTCCAGCTTTGATTGGAAATTCAGCTCCCCTCATCCTGAATTGTCTGACCCTTTTTAAAGCCCCTCTCTGTGGCGACGGCATGGCTCTAAGCTGCCCAGCTGGCATCACAGTTCCAAGTTTACAGAGGAGGAAATGGAAGTTCAGGTGTTTGCAAAACCCCAAGGCCCCACAGCGAGGCCTCAGCCCAGCTATTCCCAGGACTGCTCCCCAGGGGGCAGAAGGAGGAGGAGAGCCAAGCTGTGTTCTGTGGGATGGGAATTTCATTTCATGGTATAGTGGGGAGCAGCTTGGTTTCATCCCGCAATTGTCAAGTCCTCCAAGTTTACGAAATGCACTGCAAAAGCCCCCGGTTGCAGAGGGTGGCACTGGTTAATGGACTGCGGGCACGAGCGTGCGACAGACGCGCAGGTGAGTCGGTGCAGCCGAGGGACCCGTGTCTGTGTTTCAGAGCGCATCACCCAGGTGAGGACCGACATCTACGTCACCAGCTTCGGCCCGGTGTCCGACACGGAAATGGTAAGTCCCGGGGCATGGCTGGGCAGACAATGCTTCCTCCGCGCCGCGGGCCCCCGCCCCGGCCCCGTGCCCTCTGACCTGCCTCGTGCCTTCCTTTGCACCAGGAGTACACCATAGACGTGTTTTTCCGACAAAGCTGGAAAGATGAAAGGCTCCGGTTTAAGGGGCCCATGCAGCGCCTCCCTCTCAACAACCTCCTTGCCAGCAAGATCTGGACCCCAGACACGTTCTTCCACAACGGGAAGAAGTCCATAGCGCACAACATGACCACGCCCAACAAGCTGCTGCGGCTGGAGGACGACGGCACCCTGCTGTACACCATGCGGTGAGCGCCGGGCGGGAGCGGGCGGCGCAGGGGACGGTGCGGGGCAGGTGCGGGGCAGGTGCGGGGCAGGGGACGGTGCGGGGCAGGTGCGGGGCAGGGGACGGTGCGGGGCAGGTGCGGGGCAGGGGACGGTGCGGGGCAGGTGCGGGGCAGGGGACGGTGCGGGGCAGGTGCGGGGCAGGGGACGGTGCGGGGCAGGTGCGGGGCAGGGGACGGTGCGGGGCAGGTGCGGGGCAGGTGCGGGGCAGGGGACGGTGCGGGGCAGGTGCGGGGCAGGTGCGGGGCAGGTGCGGGGCAGGTGCGGCTGCTCATCCTGCCGCAAGAGCCGTGCCGCGGAGCTGTTCCCACGGCAGGTCTGAGACGGCAGCGCGTGTGTGCTGGGGGATCCCCCTTGCCATCTGCCCACACCAGCGCTCTTGAACGTTCTTTCCCTGGGCTGCCATAGGTCCGTGGCTGTTTGTCGTTCGGGCTCGTTTATTCGGTTCAAGCTCAAGAGCATTGTTGGAACCATGGCCCAGATAATGTCAGACAGGGAAAAATTATTGTATAAAACTTAGATATCTAAGGAGGACAGGGCGTGGTGGCTCATGCCTGTACACCTGTAATCCCAACACCCTGGGAGGTTGAGGTGGGAGGATTGCTTGAGGCCAGAAGTTCGAGATTAGCCTGGGCAGTATAGTGAGACCCTGTTTCTACCAAAAAAAAAAAAAAAAAAAAATCACCCAGGCGAGGAGGCATGCACCTGTGGTCCTTGCTACTTGGGAGGCTGAGGTGGGAGGATCGCTTGAGGCCAAGAGTTTGAGGTTGCAGTGAGCCATGATTGTACCACTGTGCTCCAGCCTGGGTGACAGAGATCCTGTCTCGAAAAAAGAAAAAGGAAAAAAAAAAAAGGAATTTTTTCTTTTTTTTTGTTGCAATTGTGTAGCCTTTGAAAGTTTTAAAAGCCCATTTCTCACATGCTTGGATAACATTCTAATGTTGAGGTTAAGTTTTAGTGTTTATAATTTAAATAGACTGTTAGTCATTTTTTAAAATTTTGAATTATTCATTGCCTTGGGTAAATCAATAAATTGATCAATGAGAAAGGCTCCTTTAGAGTTTTTGAAAGTTTCCAAAGTGGGTCTAGGGAAGTAGGCTTCAGAAAATATATATATATTTTTTTTTTTGAGACGGAGTCTCGCTCTGTCGCCCAGGCTGGAGTGCAGTGGCCGGATCTCAGCTCACTGCAAGCTCCGCCTCCCGGGTTCACGCCGTTCTCCTGCCTCAGCCTCCGGAGTAGCTGGGACTACAGGCGCCAGACACCACGCCCGACTAATTTTTTTGCGTCTTTTAGTAGAGACAGGGTTTCACAGCGTTAGCCAGGATGGTCTCGATCTCCTGACCTCATGATCTGCCCGCCTCGGCCTCCCAAAGTGCTGGGATTACAGGCGTGAGCCACCGCACCTGGCCCAGAAAATATTTTTTAAATTGAAAAAAACAGCATTAAAGTCAAGTTAAAAAAAAGGAAGCACATTCCTTTTGCGTAGGTATTGGAATTTCTCTATCTTGCTACAATTTTTCACAGTAAACTTTATATTTAAAAGTGTAATCATAGTAGAAACTAATATTGATGCTTTCATCTTTGGAGGATCTGTGTTTCCTAGTGTATGCTCTGGTGAATACTCTGACACACTGTGTCCTGTTGATTAAATGGGAATAAAATCAAGCTTTTAAGGAACTAAAGTTAATTTTGTTCAGAGGTCTTAGAGGGGACTGCAGCCTGAGGCCTGTAGCCTGGGAGCCGCCCTTTGGAGAGGGTTTACCCAGGGCTCCTCGCAGTGTTTCATCCCGCTGCTGTGCACAGGTGGTGGATGATCAGCCTGTGCAACATCTCATCACAGCTTGGGTCCAAGGGCACATCTGGTTATGGTTTGCAGAGGCATAATCACTAACCCCCTCAGACCTTACTTCTGGGTAGGAAAAGGCAAGGACTGGTGCTTTTATCTTGTAAAGAGTATAGTGACTCAGGCAAGAGATGTGGGGGCCATGTGCTCTCTCCTGTTTGGACTTCAAGAGTCTTTCTGGAAACACAATCAGGGGCTTTGTGAAATGATGCTGGCAGGTGGAAATGAGCAAAGGTGACTTCTCTCACATTTGTTGCCTCGTCTCACAGTTCCAAATCTATTTGGCAGCAGGACTGTCCTGGTAACAGCCCGATAAGGAGCTGTGATGAGGGAGCCTAGAGCACACATCTTGGCATTTTGTCTTTCCTTGCATTGATCTTCAACGTGTTTGCCCAAAGATGGAGATGTGAGTTTTGAGCATCAGTGTCCTTGGACATCACCTTGTTGATGTAGAGAGGTTTGTTGAAAAGCTGAGAAATATTGCGAGGGTTGACAATAAGTCCTTAGCCATCAGTCCATGGAAAAAGGAAGGGTTTAGAGAGAAGCGAGTGCAGTCTCAGCCCTGTGTGTAGACAGCAGGTGTGGAGACAGAGGCCGAGGTGTTGGAGGATGTCTGGGAGTTCACACAGGGCTGGGAGGAATGCTGGATGTGGTTACTGTGGGGATGTCTGTGTTCTGCTCACGGAATGAAAATACACTCCCAGTCCTCATCGGACTAGTGCTCTTGATTCTCATCCTAATTAAATCTAAATCAAATCTTTGGATCCAAAGCCTGAAAGGTGTATCACAAGATCTGCAGTTTTTTTTTTGTTGTTGTTGTTGTTGTTTTTGAGATGGAGTCTCACTGTGTCACCCAGGCTGCAGTGCAATGGTGTGATCTTGGCTCACTGCAACCTCCGCCTCCCGGGTTCAAGCAGTTCTGCCTCAGCCTCCCAAGTAGCTGGGGTTACAGGTGTGCGCCACCATGACCGGCTAATTTTTGTATTTTTAGTAGGGAGGAGGTTTCACTACATTGGCCAGGCTGGTCTTGAACTCCTGACCTCTGGTGATCCACTGGTCGCGGCCTCCCAAAGTGCTAGGATCACAGGCGTGAGCCACTGTGCCCAGCCAAGGTATGCAGTTTTAATTCTAGAAGACAATTCCGAAACATTGTTGCCTGAATGGAATGCGGAGTGAGTGTCATTCCTTACAAGGGGGAGAGGCAGGAAGGGGGCCTCATACTGAGTCTGTATAGCAGGCAACTTCACAGACACAGCGTCCTTCAGCCCTCAGACAGCCCTGCCAGCCAGGTGACACTGTGACCATAATGGACAGAGAAAGTAAGGCTTAGGGGTGTTTGATTACCAGCCCAGGATCACACAGCTAGTGAGGAGGTCACCAGAATTTGAGCTCAGGTTGGAGCAGTGTTCTTGTCTAATCCACCACGTCTGAAATTTCGAGGGACACAGCATCATTAGATCAAGAGTGGTTTTTTGGGAGTGTCATGCCCAGAAGGGAGCCAAGGAGAGGTGAGAACCAGAGTGACTTGCCAGTGGTAATTAGTGGCTGTTTGTGTGGAGGAAGAGTCTGCTAATGAGCTGCAAGGTTGATAATGAGTTTTCTTTTTCAGTCATATACAACATTTGGAAAGTGGAAGTAGTTCCACTTCCAAGTGTTATGAATTTTAATGTGATAGAGCTCTAGATAGAATGCCACAGCAGTTTTACCTATGGATTTCACAAAGCTGGTGAAATGGCTATGCAAACTACTGGTGAACTAGGAATCACTAAACCACGAATCACCCCATGGTTGAGCACTTCAGTGCCAGGGTCCTTCTGGTCGGGAAGACGCCACACTGTCAAGTCATGGAAAGCCAATGGTATACTTTGATCCAGTCATGCCCACATAGTATCCATCTCAAGGAAGTAATTAGGACTATGGAATAAGATTTATGCACAAAGGTGTCTATTATATTACTTATGATACCAAACATTGGAAGAAATATGAAAATTTGGTTAATTTTTCAAATAAAAATGTATCTTTAATTTTTTTCAGATGTTGGACCTAAGTAAAAAGACAAAATATGAGTGTAGAACAAACTAGGTTCCCATGATGCCATTTATTTATTTATTTATTTATTTATTTATTTATTTATTTATTTTTGAGACGGAGTTTTGCTGTCATTCAGGCTGGAGTGCAGTGGCGTGATCTCGGCTCACTGCAGCCTCTACCTCCTGAGTTCAAGTGATTCTCCTGCCTCAGCCTCCCAAATAGCTGGGATTATAGGTGCTTGCCACCATGCCCAGCTGATTTTTGTATTTTTATTTTTATTTTTTATTTTTTTTTTATTTTTTATTTTTTATTTTTTTTTGAGAAGGAGTCTCGCTCTGTCACCCAGGCTGGAGTGCAGTGGCCAGATCTCAGCTCACTGCAAACTCCGCCTCCCGGGTTTACGCCATTCTCCTGCCTCAGCCTCCCGAGTAGCTGGGACTACAGGCGCCCGCCACCTCGCCCGGCTAGTTTTTTGTATTTTTTTAGTAGAGACGGGGTTTCACCGTGTTAGCCAGGATGGTCTCGATCTCCTGACCTCGTGATCCGCCCGCCTCGGCCTCCCAAAGTGCTGGGATTACAGGCTTGAGCCACCGTGCCCGGCCGATTTTTGTATTTTTAAAGTAGAGACAGAGTTTCACCATATTGGCCAGGCTGATCTTGAACTCCTAACCTCAGGTGATTCACCCACCTCAGACTCCTAAAGTGCTGGGATTACAGGTATAAGTCACCACGCCCAGCTCCCATGATGCCCTTTTAACCTGAGACAAACATCTAGAAATGTTTGCAGGAGTTCAGTTACCATTTTCTTAAAATTGACTCCATATAGGTTATTGTACTTAAATACAATTGCTTTTAAAAAATTCCCTTTTATTTTTAGTTGACCCATAAGAATTGTACATTTAGATGAAATACAGACCGATACATGTATTCAGTGTATAATGATCAAATCAGGGTGATTAGCATATCCATCACCTCAAACATGTACCATTTCTTTGTGTTGTAAACATTCAAAACCCTCTCTTCTACCTTTTTGCAAATATACAATAAATTACGGTTAACCATATTGAATAAGATTTTTTAATGGGAAATCCCTGCCATATTTCAGAATTCCTTTAAATTAGTATTCAGAGATACGCACAATTGAGCAAGCTGGAATTCTTTACAAAAGAGATTCGAAAGAGGCTGAGGGAATGTATGCTGTTTGCTCCCCAAATGTCTGGCAGTGAGCCTGAGGCATTTTTCTGGAACTTATCCATGATGTTGGCTCTGAAGAACTTCCTACCACGAGTGTGTCATGCATTCACTGAATTTTACCAGTGAAATTCAGCAGCTTCTCAGAATCAGCCCAAAGAGAGCAGCAAACATCTCCTGTTGCGTCCTCTAGAGGCTGCCTATAAAGTACTGAACAATTTCTTTCAGGACCATCTTTCAGCAAATGGAATGAGCCATTTTACAGAGCCATGCCCAGAGTTAGGCTTCCAGCATTAGGCAGGGCAGTCAGATCACTCCAAGGAAGCGCAGAGCAGTTCCTCCCCACCACACCTTCCTCTGTAGGGCTGGAGAAGTTAGGGAGCTGAACGCCGTGACTGGCCTGAGGTCGTCTAGGGTCCAGATGGATGACTGTCCCTTAACTATTTTCTTGGGTGAGGGGAGGTAGAACTTTTGGTTGTCATTGTGTAGCAGCAGGTCCCTAGTCCCCTCCAGATAAGTGCCTGAAGTACAGGGTGGCCACCTGTCTCAGAGACCACACCAGATCTGACCATACATACACCACTATGTAAGTTATAAACAGCATATAGAGATAATAACCAAGTGAGTTGGGAGGCAGTGGCTCCCTTTCAGCTCCCATCTTCCCACACCTTCTAAAAGTGCCAACACATGTGAGAACACACAGTGAGGGTCACCTTAGGGAATGTCCCGCTGGTCTTTGGGCCCCTGGCAGGAGAGCAAGTCCCCTCTGTAGGCTCTTGTGACTGCAACAGGCAAGGAGGGAGTCCCTAGAAGGCTAGCTCTGCCTGCACCACGTGGTTCTGCCTGTCTCAGAGAACCTGGCCGCTGCTCCACCCAAGCTCACTTGCCCGTGCCTGTTTAATAGAAAGATCTGGGCAAATATTGTAGAGTGTTGACAGTTTTACCATTGTAGTAGAATACGCTGCACCAAGTAAAATAACACTGGACAGTCATGCACTGACTACCACGCTGCATCATCTCTTTTGCACACTATGCTGCTTTTACTTTAAGGAAGACATATTTTTATGATTGCTTACACTCCATTTAGATTTTCCCCATGAATGGAAACCACTGCTTAATTCATGAATTAGGGAAATATGTAGTGAAAAAATCGTGGACTTTGGAGTTAGGCTGACTTAAATTGAGGCCCTGACTGTCATTTAGTAGTCATGAGTCCTTGGCAATTATATATATATATATATATATATATATATATTTTTTTTTTTTTTTTTTTTTTTGAGACGGAGTCGCGCTCTGTCGCCTGGGCTGGAGTACTGTGGCCGGATCTCAGCTCACTGCAAGCTCCGCCTCCCGGGTTCCCGCCATTCTCCTGCCTCAGCCTCCCGAGTAGCTGGGACTACAGGCGCCCGCCACCTCGCCCAGCTAGTTTTTTTGTATTTTTCATTAGAGACGGGGTTTCACCGTGTAGACCAGGATGGTCTCGATCTCCTGACCTCGTGATCCGCCCGCCTGGGCTTCCCAAAGTGCTGGGATTACAGGCTTGAGCCACCGCGCCCGGCCGGCAATTATATTTTAATCTCCTAGAGCCACTGTCTTTTTTTTTTCTTTTGTTTTGGTTGGTTGGTTTTGGTGTTTTCCCTTTTCCAATGCAGTAAAGCTAGCTGCGGAGTCTGTTCCGTTCTTATTGGAAAACGGCTAGTAAATACGCATATTCCTTGAATGGCCTCTTGGGGGCAGCATTGTCACATTTTGGCTTCATGATTGGTATCAAATAGCATAATAGGTAACTTGGATACATATATATCTGGAAGTTTTGAACTAGACACTGAGATGTGTTTGTATATATATACAAGCATGCATAGCTATACATTGTCAAGTTCAAAGTGTCAAGTTCAAAGCTTCTTTCATGAAACCAGATGTATTGGCTGACTTGCAATTTTTAAGGTAACACATTTTATATTGGCAAGAATCAAAATGTGATTTAAAAATTTGTAAAACATAGAAAATTACAAAGTGTGGAATATGGTTATGTTAACACCAAGACCAAAGAGAACTAATTTTAGTGTGTATCATGTTTATATGTCTCTGCGTATAGACATACATGAGTACATATGTGTATGCCTGTGTATGCGCACATAGTCTCCTATAGTTGAGTGGCCTCATTCACTGAAAACTTTTGTGAATAGCTTTACAATTTAAAATACACAGCACTGAAAAATCATTTTCCCATGTCATTAAACATTGTTTTGAAACTTTGCGTTATAGCACATCCCATCATGTGGTTATACTGTGTTTATATGATTTCTGTAAAAAATTCATGATACATCTATTTTTTTTCTCTGTGAAAACATTCTGGTCCAAGCACCTACATATATCCTTTGAACAAATCCCAGGAACTGGACAAAACATAAATTTTTGATATTAATACAAATTTTCAAACTGTTCTCTAGAAAAATAGTACCAGTTTCATTTCCATCAACAGTGAGAGTAGAAACCATCTATTACTTCCTCTCTGGCACCTTATATATAAAAATGAAAACGGGCCGCGCGCAGTGGCTCACGCCTGTAATCCCAGCACTTTGGGAGGCCGAGACAGGCGGATCACGAGGTCAGGAGATCGAGACCATCCTGGCTAACACGGTGAAACCCCGTCTCTACTAAAAATACAAAAAACTAGCCAGGCGACGAGGCGGGCGCCTGTAGTCCCAGCTACTCGGGAGGCTGAGGCAGGAGAATGGCGTGAACCCGGGAGGCGGAGCTTGCAGTGAGCTGAGATTGCGCCACTGCACTCCAGCCCCGGGACAGAGTGAGACTCCGTATCAAAAAAAAAAAAAAAAATGAAGTTTCTGCCTATTTTGCTACATGAGATCCAATTAGCCAGTCCATTAAAAACCATACATAACATTTACTCATCTCAAGATTTGTAGTCACTTCAATTTTTTTTTTTTGCTTTGGGACATGCACAGAGCTCCCTTGTTCTGACTTAATTTGAAATGAGCCTTGTTCCCAAGATTGGAGACATGGAGCCTGCCTGGGACACCACTGCCCTTTCCTCTGTCTAGTCCCTCTGAGCTCCCCGTAGGCACACACCCACACCCTCCCTCATGTCTTCAGTCACTGAACACAGAGACTTTGCACCAGCCTGCTGTGGAGGCAGGCAGTGGGGCCAGGGGGTGGCACGTTGGGCACACTGCCTTTGACTTCCCAGCTGAAGTTCTGTGTTCCCCGCAGAGCGTCTTTTGGACATATATGTCTCAATCATGTATGACATGTATGACACACATATCCTGTGTAATTCCATATATTCCATGTCATTCCAGCACTGGGCACTCAGGAGGAACTTATGTGTGCTTGTGAATGAATGAACCATAATGGAATGAATGAGGTCTCCTTTTCCTAAATGAGGCCATCTCACCACCCAGACCCTAGTATGAGGGACTTGGAAAGAGATCCAGAGAATGTCTGGTTCACAGACATGTTCTGTGCTTAGGTTTCTGCCACTTTAATAAAGAGTCAGATTTATTTTTGCTAAAATTGTACTTGCAGCATACAAATAAGGACATTTCAACACACATTTCTTGCATGTTTGGTTTGAAAACGTGAGCAGGCACACCCCGGGCCTGTTGAGAAGGCCATCAGTCTGCAGCCACTGCAGGCAGTTCCGTCTGGCCAGGCCATGCTTTGGACTGTCGGGCACACATCTCACACAGGACCACATCACCCTTTGCAAATGGACCATCTCCAGCACATATGTGCTTTCTTAGGTCCTGACCCCACAAAGGCTGCAGACATCCTCGTCCTCGTGAGAGAGGAACCTGAACTTCAGAAATATAAACCCATTTAAACTGCATAACACCTTAACATTTGGTAGTATCTTTATCCCCCTTCACAGCTGAGATAAATGAAACAGGTAGAATGAACGCATGGTAATTAACCCGTCGATAATGTCCAAATGCCAAACCTCCTGGCCTCTCCCTATTTTCTTAGATAGATTATGTATCAAGCATGCAACAGGAAGCTATGCGCGCTCTTCAGCCACGGGGATTGAAAATAATGTCCACGAGGTGGCGCCGTGGCCTCGTGCATCGAGGGGAAGACTGGCAGGAGGGCGTTCTAGGGCCCCGTTAAAGCCCCGGATTCCCGGAAGCACGTCCAGGGAAGACAAAGTGCTGTTCGTCTGCAGAGCGTTCCCGAGCTGCTTGGCGGGTCTGCGCGGCCTTGAAGTTGCTCAGAGCCAGGGAGCCTGCGCTCAGCCCCAGGTCCTCCCTAGTGTGCAGCCGGCCTGCACCTCTACCGCGCTTCCGGACCCCAGAGCCCCGAGTCCGGGCCGCAGCGCTGCTGCAGGCATCCGTCCCCTCCCGGCCAGCGGGGAAAGGTGAGGCCCGTGACCCGCTCTGCGCATTTCAGCTCTGACGGTGGGCCCCGCAGCAGGCCGAAACTGCTGGTCTCATCTCCTGCACGCTCTCCGTGTGGCCTTGGGCTCACATGCCCCATAAACGCCGGCCAAGCGCACCGGGTGGTGGAAAGTTCGGAGCAGCCACCGCCTGGCAGGAGTGAGGCTGATGCAACTGGGATTTCCATGTTTACCCTGAGAATAGTTAGGCGTTTGCCCCATGCTGCTGGAGAAGGGAAGACTTGGCAGAGGCCTCCGTGCCCAAAGTGTTTCCCGGTTGGCCCGGAATCCGGCGTTGTTCTGGTCTTCCCTCCTATCATTTGCGCTGTCTGAAACGGTGACTAGACGTTTATCACCCTTTAAAATTAAAGTCGAAAAGCATTAATAATCCGGGTCCCCCATCGTGCCAGCCACATTCCCAGCAGTGGGTAGCCGGCTGTGAACGGTGGCTTCCACGCTGGCGGGCAGTGTGGACAGCGCAGTGGGCTACCCAGCCCCGGGGAAATGCAGCCCCGTGGCAGCCCCAGGCGCCCTTCTCCGCCCTGCCCAGCCCGCGCCCCGGGGCCCCGCAGTGGAGGGTCGCCTTCCCCGGCCGCGCGCACGTGACCTGCGAGTCCAAGGACACAGGGAGGATTTAAAACATTTCGAGGCAACTTAGAGCATTTATGCTACAATCTTTTAACGGAGGCGATTTTTCTAGAGCATTTTAGAAGTTTGAATGAGTCCCAGCTACTCAGGGGGGGCTGAGGCAGGAGCATCGATTAAACCCGGGAGGCAGAGCTTACAGTGAGCCGAGCTGACGCCCCTGCACTCCAGGCTGGGCGACACAGCGAGGCTCCATCTCAAAAAAAAGAAAAAAAAAAAAAAAAAGAAAAGAAAAGAAAAAGAAAATGCAAGTGAAAAGAGTTTTTTCACAGCATCCAGTCCAGAGATATTCATGTAGCCCCTGTTGGCCATGCTGGGTACAGTCTCCCTGAGAGCTGGACCAGCCTCCCCCTGCCTCCATGCACAATGGCCCGGATCCCCTTCCACCCTTCCCTGTACCCTGTGGTCACACATTCTTCCTCCCGGTTATCAGTGCCCGTTGCTCCCACCCTTCAGTCATTCCCCAGCCTCAAGTTGTCCTAGAACCAGGCACCCTCTGAGCACTCCTTTGCCCTACGTCATACAGAGTTTTCAATGATTTGGAATGTTTTTTCTTCCTTTTTAAGGGCTCTGAAGTGTCTCTGTGTAAGTGTGTTCATGTTGTCTCCAAAGAAACAAACATTTATTGGTGTCTCTGCAAGGTAGCCAAAAATAGCTTTACAGGCCGGGCGCGGTGACTCACGCCTGTAATCCCAGCGCTTTGGGAGGCCGAGGCGGGTGGATCACGAGGTCAGGAGATCGAGACCATCCTGGCTAACACGGCGAAACCCCGTCTCTACTAAAAATACAAAAAACTAGCCGGGCGTGGTGGGGGCGCCTGTAGTCCCAGCTACTCAGGAGGCTGAGGCAGGAGAATGGCGTGAACCCACGAGTCAGAGCTTGCAGTGAGCTGAGATCCGGCCACTGCACTCCAGCCTGGGTGACAGAGCGAGACTCGGTCTCAAAAAAAAAAAAAAAAAAAAATCGCTTTACAAAAGAGGTGTATGAAATAGGACATAATTCCTCTCAGAAATTCAAATGTTTTAACCCTGCTTTAAAATCTCGCTGACCAGCAATCACGATGTAATTGGAGTAGATTTCCTCATGGTCTGTGTCAGTCTCTCTCTCCCATCATATGTCAGATTTGTCAGGCCAGAAACCCAGTGGGTTTTAATTAATTAAATGAAAATTAATTGGATATGACTATGGACTGAATTCTGTTGCTTCCAATTTTTTTTTCCAGGGGAAGAACAAATAATGTTTACTAGAAATAAACAATCACAAGACTTTATCCATCTTTTGAATTAACCAGGTCCGTGTGTTAGGCAATTACTACTTTGCAATGATTTTTATTATTTCAATTTATAGTACTCCAAAATAGTAGTTGGTAGGTCTGTTTTTACAATGAGAACTGCTAGTGTGATTATACACACTGGCCTAAAGATGTTGAGAGAGTATATGAAGGAAAAAAGAAATTGCTGTAGTAATGAGTGTGAATTAAACATCAGAAGGATGCTAATATACCACCTGGTTAACCCAGTCATCACCAAGTTGGCCAAAAGTGATACAGCAAGTACCTCTATCACTGCTCCATTTCCTCAGGTGATTTATTTTTCTTTATGTTTTCAAAAAGTTTTATTATGTGAATTTAAGCAGTGTAAATTAATATGTAGAGAAAAAAAATCTCTACACCTGAGAGATGTAGAGATGTAGATTTTTACATCTCTAGATGTAAACACATTTACAACACACCCCTTATGACGGCACCTACTGACAGAGTTCCCTTCACTGCCATTATCATAGCGAATACATGAGCGTGAATTTTAACCAGCCAAAGCAGCTACGTGACATGCCTTTGTTGCTTCCAGATTCTTAAATACTAACCTCTCAGTTGTCAGAACGTGACTGCATTTGGAGATGGGGTTTGAAAGAGGTAATTAAATGAATATGAGGTCATTAGGAAGGGCCCTTATCCAATATGACTGGATTCTTATACAATGAGGAGAATATTAGGACACAGGCACACACAGAAGGAAGACCACGCGAGGACACAGGGAGAGGACAGCCATCTGCAAGCCAAGCACAGAGGCCTCAGAAGCAACCATCCCTGCCGACACCTTGATCTCAGATTTCTACCTCCAGAATGTGGGAAAATACGTCTGTAGTTTAAGCCACCCAGCCAGTGGTACTTTGTCATGGCAGCCCCAGCAGAGTACTACAGAAGCAATGAGAAGCTCCGGCGCTGCGCAAATGAAGAGCCCTGACTTGGTGGATACGCTGCACCAGCTTCACCCTCAAGGTGTCAATCCATTTCGTTACAAACTCAACAGGAGTACAAGTTCCCCCTTGATAACACTTAGAGTTTCAAGATTCAAATGTCTTTCAGTCTTAGAGAGGGTGGAACAAGATGCCTCTCATTACTTTCCCTGCTACATGTCAGCTCCTCCATCGCAAGTCTCTGATTCTTTGCCACACTGACTTAAAAGAAGTAGACCAGTCAACATCACTTGTCAAACATCCCCTGTGTCCCAGGGATGCAGCTGGCCCACGGAGGAGCTTTTTAGTGCCCATTTTATCACACTGTTTTCTAAAAAAAAATGCATCTCTTCCAAGATCATGACACTTGGACACTGGTAACCCTGAGCTCAATAATTTAAACAATGGCAAGAACAACCTGAAACCTTTCCTCATTCACAGAAACTCCGGATGGTCCCAGAATATTTGCCTGGCCACTTAGGGGGAATGAGAAACTGACATAAAATGAGTTGCCATGGTAGAAAATAGAGCATTTTTAAATGTGCAGTGGAAAGAAGAGATTTAGGGTCAGATCACTTTAATAGAAATTGAGAAGAACGCTACTGATTGGCAGATAGGTGGAAAATTGCTGTCAAGTCTCCAAGTATGGAAAAACGAATCCTCTGCTCAGTGATTCAAGGCCCATGGGAAACTTAACCCAAATATTTGCACCGTGGAGGATGCTGTACAGCTGTGCTGGTGAGGCTACCCTCAGGTGGGCTTCTGAGTGTCACTTTATACATCAAATTTCTATCCACCCACCCATACGCTTCAACAAGCACCCTTTCTCTCCACTCCCCAGAGGGAGATGTGGTGCCATCATTTGAAAGAGTCTGGGTTGTTAAAACAAAGTGCTTAAATGGCATTATAAATATCAGCTCATATTAGTCATTCATTATCAGAGGCATTCAGAATTGTGGAAGAGGAGATCCAGGGATTGAAAGCTGCAACACCTGTAGGGTGGAAGACTGGCACCTGTGGGCAGGGACCCTGTGGGCCTTCACATCCCCAGTCAGCATTCCCTCTGACCTGCCTGTAAGCCCAACAAGCTATGGGCTTTCTCGTTTCCATTTCATTTACCCAATCTTTATTTCCTTTTATCAGTTACCTTTGGGCTTAGCGTGCTCTTTTATTTTTCTAGTTCCTTAATGTGTAAAGTTCAGTTATCAGTTGAAATCTTTTTTCTTTTTTAATGTAGGCATTCAGAGCTATAAATTTGACTCCAAGCACTGCTTTTGCTATAAATTTGACTCCAAGCACTGCTTTTCCCATAAGTATTGATAACTCGGGTTTTTGTTTTCATTTATCTCAACAATTTTTTCTGTTTTTAGGGACAGGGTGGCATCATAGCTCACTGCAGCCTGAACTCCTGGGCTCAAGTGATCCTCCCACCTCAGCCTTCCAAGTAGTTAGGCACATGCCACCATGCCCAGCTAATTTATTTTTATTTTTGTAGAGACAGGGTCTTGCTATATTGCCCAGGCTTGTTAGGAACTGCTGGTTTCAAGCAATTCTCCTGCCTTGGCTTCTTAAAGTGCTGGGATTACAGGTGGGAGCCACCATTCCTGGCCTCAAAAGTTTTTAAATTTCTCTTATAATGTATTCTTGACCCATTTGTTATTTAGAAATGTGTTTAATTTCCACGTATTTGTGAATGTTTCAATTTTCCTTCTGTTACTGATTTCTAGTTTCATTACATTTGGTCAGAAGAGATACTTTGTATGATTTTAGATTTTTTAATTATGAGATTTGTTCTGTAGTTGAACAGATTGTCTATCCTGGGCATGCTCCCTGTGTGCTTGAGAAGAATGTGTATTCTGCTTTTGTTGGATGGAGTGTTCTATATATGCCTGTTAAGTCCTGTTGGTTTATAGTATAGTCAAAACTTGTCAATGTTCTTTCTAGATATTCTACTCATTATTGAAAATGGGATATTGAGGTCTCTAACTGATATTGCAGAATAGTGTATTTTTATTTGAAGTCTGTTAGTTTTGTCTGATATATTTTTGAGTTTCCATTTTGAGTTTCATTTATGTTTATAATTTCTCTATATTTTGATGAATAGAGCCACTTTTTATCATGTGCTATCTTTGTCTTTTGCAACAAATTTTGTCTTAAAGTTCTCTTTGGTTTTGATTTCAATGGAATGCCTTTTTCATCCTTTCACTTTTGACTTTTTTATGGTTTGGAACTAAAATAAGTCTCTTGTACATGATAAAGAATTATTTTATATATCTATATTGATTCTGCTAATACCTGCCTTTTAATTGAAGTATTTAGTCCATTTACATTTAATATAATTGCTGAAAGCAAGGACTGTCTACTTTTTTTCTATTTGCTTTCTATATTTCTTATTCATTTCTTGTTCTACAATTCTTCCATTTCTTCCTTCTTTTTTGTTGTTTTTTTAGTGTACCACTTTAATTTGCATCTAATTTTTTTACTGATATTTTAAAATTTTTCACTTAGTGCTTACCCTGCAGAATAAAATTAACATCTAAATTTATAACAATATAGTTTGGGTTAAAACCAACTTAGTTTCAGACATATATAAAAAACTTTGCTCCAAAAGCTCTGTCCTCCCATTGTTATTGTCATAACTTGTATCTTTTCACATAGTTTGTGTAACATAGATTTGTAATTGTATATTAACATAGATTTACAATTATTATTTTACACATTTGTATTTAAAATCATATTGGATAAAAATGGGTTACAAATCAAAAATATCATCACACTGATTTTATATTTATCTATGTCATTACCGTTACTGCTGTTCTTGATATGGTTTTGAGTTATCCTCTTGTGTCCTTTTATCTCTGCCTAAAGGATTCCTTTGGCATTTATTATATGGCAAGTCTTACAGCAACAACCTCCCTCAGTTTTTAAAGAATGTATTTTTAAAAGAATTTCATTTTTGGAGCAGTTTTAGGTTTACAGACAAATTAAGAATATGGTACAGAGATTTTCCATAAAACCCTGTCCCCACATATGCATAGCTTCCCTCCTTACACATCCCCAACCAGAGTGGCACATATGTTAAAATTGATGAACCTAAATTGACACATCATTATTACCCAAAGTCCCTACTTTATTTACATTAGGGTTCACTCTTGGTGGTGTACGTTCTGTGTGTTCAGACAAAATTATAATGACATGTACTCACCATTATGATATCACGGAGTATTTTTGCTGCTCTAAACATCCTCTGTGCTCCGCTTATTTTTATCCCTCCCTCCCCTGAACCCCTGACAAATACTGACCTTTTTTACTCTCTTTTTTAGTTTTGCCTTTTCCCAGAATGTCAAATAGTTAGAATCATACTGTGTGTCATATTTTCAAACTGGCTCACTTCACTTAGTAAAATGCATTTAAGTTTCCTTGGCATAACTCTGCATTATTTGCATATACTCTAGTTTATCCATTCATCTATGGAAGGACATCTTGATTGCTTCTGAGTTTTGGTAGTTATGAATAACGCTGGTATAAACATTCTTGTGAAGGCTTTTGTGTAGACATAAGTTTTCAATTTCTTTGGGTAAATACCAAGAGCACAATTGCTAGATCATACAGTACGGGTTTGTTTAGTTTTGTAAGAAGTTGCCAAGCTGCCTTCCAAAGTGGCTGAGACAATTTGCATTCACGTCAGCAGTTAATGAGCAAGTTTCTCTTGCTCCACATCCTCTCCAGTGTTTGCTATTGTCAGTGTTCTGGATTTTGGCCATTTTAGTAGATGTGTAGTGATATCTCAATGTTGCTTTAATTTGTATTTTTCTGATGACATATGTCTTGGAGCATCTTTTCATATGCTTATTTGTCATCTGTATCTTTTTTAGTAAGATGTTTGTGAAGGTCTTTTATCATTTTTTAATTGGGTTATTTGTTTTCTGATGATTGAGTTTTATGAGTTCCTTGAATATTTTGGATAACAGCCCTTTGTCGTATATGCCCTTCTGCAAATACTTTCTCCTACTGTCTGACTTGTCTTTTCATTCTCTTCACAGTGTCTTTCACAGAACAGAAACGTTTAATTTTAATGAAGTTCGACTTATGAATTCTTACTTTCACAGATTGTGCTTTTGGTATCTTATCTAAAAAGTCATTACCAACCCCAAAGTCATTTAGATTTTCTCTTATGTTATAGGAGTTTTATAGTTTTGCATTTACCATTGAGATCTGTGATCCATTTTGAGTTGATTCTTGTGAAGGGTGTAGCGTTAGTGTCTAGAGTCATCTTTATACACGTGCATGCCCATTTGGTCCAGCACTTGTTGAAAAGACTGTCTTGTCTTCAATGTATGGTCTTTTGCTCCTTTGTCAAATATCAGTTGACTGTATTTTTGGGTGTCTATTTCTGGACTCTCTTCTATTTATCTGGTTGTCTATTCTTTCACCACTTCTACACTGTCTTGATTACTATACCTTTATAAGTCTTGAATTGGGTGGTGTCGGTCCTCTGACTTTGTTCTTTTCCCTCAATATCATTATGGGTATTCTGGATCTTTTGCCTCTCCATATCAATATTAGAATCAGTTTGTTAATATCCACAAAACAACGTGCTTGAATTTTGATTGGCATTGCATAGCATCTGTAGATCGAGTTGAGAGGAACTGAAATCTTGACAATATTCAGTCTTCCTATGAATGAACATGGAATTTCTCTCCATTTAGTTCTTTAATTTATTTATCAGAGTTTTCTTGTTTTTCTCCTAAATATTATATATCAATTTTGTTAGATTTATACCTAAAGATTTCACTTTGGGGTGCTAATGTAAGTTGTATTGTGTCTTTAAAATTTCATTTGTTCATTGCTGATATATAATAAAATAATCGACTTACATCCATTGACCTTGTATCTGCAAGCTTACTCTATTCATGTATTAGTTCCAGGACTTTTCTGTTGTTGATTTTTTCAGATTTTCTTTTTTCTTTTCTTTTCTTTTCTTTTTTTTTTTGAGACGAAGTCTCGCTGTGTCGCCTAGGCTAGAGTGCAGCGGGGAGATCTCGGCTTACTGCAACCTCCACCTCCCAGGTTCATGGCATTCTCCTGCTTCAGCCTCCTGAGTGGCTAGTAGCTGGGACTACAGGCGCCCGCCACCACACCCGGCTAATTTTTTGTATTTTTAGTAGAGATGAGGTTTCACTCTGTTAGCCAGAATGGTCTCGATCTCCTGACCTTGTGAGCCGCCCCCTTTGCCTCCCAAAGTACTGGGATTACAGGCGTGAGCCAATGCGCCCGGCCCTCTTTCAGATTTTCTACATAGACGAGCATGTCATCTGTGCTCAAGGGCAATTTTGTTTCTTTTTTTCCTTAATCTACATAACTTTTACTTCCTTTACTTGTCTTATTACATTAGCTAGAACTTTCAGTATAATATGGAAAGGGCAGTGAGAGTAGACATCCTTGCCTTGTTTCTGATCTTAGTGAGAAAGCTTTTAATTTCTCACTATTAAGTATGATGTTAGCTGTAGGTTTATGGTAGATTTAAAAAAAATCAAGTTGAGGAAGTCCCCCTATGTTCCCAGTTTACTGAAAGTTTTTATCATGAACAGGTATTCGATTTTTGTTAAATGCTTTTTCTGCATCTATTAATATGAACACGTGATTCTTCTTGTTTGGTCTGTTGATGTAATGGATTAATTGATTTTTGTTTTTTTAAAACCTTCATATGAGGTTCAGGGGTACATGTGCAGGTTTGTTGTATAGATAAACTGTGTCACAGTGGTTTGTTTACAGATTATTTTGTCACCCTGGTATTAAGCCTAGTAGCCAACAGTTATTTTTCCTGATCCTATCCCTCGTCCCACCCTCCACCCTCAAGTAGGCCCCAGTGTCTGCTGTTCCCCTCATTGCATCCATGTGTTCTCATCATTTAGCTCCCACTTGTAGTGAAACATGAACATGTGGTATTTGGTTTTCTGTTGCTGTGTCAGTTTGCTAAGGATAATGGCCTCCAGCTCCATCCATGTCCCCACAGAGGACACGATCTTCTTTTCGTCACTGCATAGTATTCCATGGTGTATATGTACCACATTTTCTTCATCCATTCTAACTTTGATGGGCATTTAGGTTGGTTCCATGTCTTTGTATTGTGAATCATGCTGTAATGAATGTAAGTGTGCATGTGTCTTTATAATAGACTGGTTTACATTCCTCTGAGTATATACTCAGTAACAGAATTGCTGGGTCAATTATATTTCTGCCTCTAGGTCTTTGAGGAATTACCCCACTGCTTTCCACAATGGTTGAACTAATTTACACTCCCACCAACAGTGTATCAGCGTGCCCCTTTCTCCACAACCTCACCAGCATCTGTTATTTTTTGACCTTTTAGTAATAGCCATTTGACTGGTGTGAGAGGGTATCTCATTGTGGTTTTGATTTGCATTTCTCTAATGATCAGTAATATTTAGCTTTTTTTCATATACTCGTTGGCAACATGTATGTCTTCTTTTGAAAAGTGTCTGTTCACGTGCTTTGTCCACTTTTTAACAGGATGTTTTGTTTTTTTTTCTTGTAAATTTGTTTAAGTTCCTTATAGATTCTGGATATTAGACTTTTGTCAGATGCATATTAGACTTTTGCAGATATTTTCTCCCATTCTGTAGGTTGTCTGCCTGCTCTGTTGATAGTTCCCTTTGCTGTGCAGAAGCTCTTTAGTTTAATTAGATCCCATTTGTTCATTTTTGCTTTTTGTTGCAATTGCTTTTGGTGTCTTTGTCATGAAATTGTTGCCCATGCCTACGTCTAGAATGGTATTACCTAGGTTGTCTTCTAGGGTTTTTATAGTTTTGGGTTTTACTTTTAAGTCTTTAATCCATCTTTAGTATACTTTTAATTATATGGTGTAAAAAAGGGGTCCAATTTCAATCTTCTGCATATGGCTAACCAGTTATCCCAGCACCATTTATAGGGAGTCCTTTCTCCATTGCTTATTTTTGTCAGTTTTATTGAAAATCAGATGGTTGTAGGTGTGTGGCCTTATTTCTGGGCTCTGTGTTCTGTTCCATTGATCTATGCATCTATTTTTGTACCAGTACCATGCTGTTTTGGTTACTGTACATCTGTAGTATAGTTTGAAGTTTGGTAGTATGATGTCTCCTGCTTTGTTCTTTTTGCTTAGGATTGCCTTGGCTAGTCAGGCTCTTTTTTGATTCTATATGAATTTTAAAATAGTTTTTCTAGTGCTGTGAAGAATGTCATTGGTTAGTTGATAGGAAATAGTGTTGAATCTGTAAACTGCTTTCAACAGTATGGCCATTTTAGTGATATCGATTCTTCCTATCCATGAGCGTGGAATGTTTTTCCATTTGTTTGTATTGTTTCTGATTTCTTTCAGCAGTGTTGTATAGTTCTCATTGTAGAGATCTTTCACCTCCTGGGTGAGCTGTATTCCTAGGTATTTCATTTTTTTTGTGGTAATCATAAATGGGATTACATTCCTGATTTGGCTCTTGGCGTGACTGTTCCTGATGTATAGGAATGCTACTGATTTTTTATGTTGATTTTGTATCCTGAAACTTTGTTAAAGTTATTTATCAGCTGAAGGTGTTTTGGGCTAAGACTATGGGGTTTTCTAGATGTAGGATCATGTCATCTGCAAACAGGGATAGTTTGACTTCCTCTCTTCCTATTAGGATGTCCTTTATTTCTTTCCCTTGCCTGATTGCTCTGGCCAGGACTTCCAGTACTATATTGAATAGGAGTAGTGAGAGAGGGCATTTTTGTCTTGTGCCAGTTTTCAAGGAGAATTCTGGCAGCTTTTGCCCATTCAGAATTATGTTGACTGTGGATTTGTCATAGATGGCTCTTATTATTTTAAGGTATGTTCCTTCAATACATAGTTTATTGAGAGCTTTTAACATGAAGGGTACATTAATTGATTTTGGAAAGCTCCCTCAGCAGCTATTTATCTGGAATATCATAATTTCTTCTTCATTTTGAAGGATCATTTTGTTAGAAATAGAATTCTTGGTTGACAAGTTTTTTTTTTCAGCACATTTAGTATTTCCTCCCACTACCTCTGGGCTTCCATGGTTTCTGATAGAAATCACCTATTAATGTTACTTAGGATCCCTTGTGCATAAGTTGCTTCTATCTTGCTGCTCTAAAGAGTCCCTCTTCATCTTTGGCTTTTGAAAGCTTGATTATAATGCATCTCAGTCTGAATTTCTTAAATTTATACTACTGGAAGTTCATTGAGTTTCTTTTCCTTCATAAAATTTGGGACATTTTCAGCCATATTTTTTTTCAAATATTCTTTCTGTCCCTTTCTTCTTTTTCTCTTGTTCTGGAACTCCCATTATGCATAATTTAATACTGTTGATGATGTCTTGTTAAGTCTGTTAGACTCTGTTCATTTTTCTTCAATGTTTTCTTTCTGCTCCTCTGAATGGATAATTTCATTTGACTTATCTTCAAATTTGCTGAATCTTCATCTTTATTCTACCTGAACAATCCACTGTTGAAACCCTCTAGTGATTTATTTACTTCAGTTTTTTTTTTTTTTTCATCTCCTGAAGTTTTTTGGTTCTTTTCATAACTTCTTTTTATTTATATTCTCTATTTGTTGAGACATTTTTCTCCAGGTTTCCTTTATTTTCTTATTTCTTGTTTCTTTTAGATCTTTGATATTTAAGACAGTTGATTTAACATGTTTTCTAGTAAGTCTAATGTCTGTGTGTTCTCAGAAACAGTTTTCATTCATTTATTTTTCCCTTTGAACAGGCCATTGTTTCTTTGATGTCTTTTATTTTTTTTCTTGAAAACAGGACATTTTGATTATTATAATGTGGTGACTCTGGATGTTATATTCTCCCATGTCCATAGTGGTTTTTTTTGTTTGTTTGTTTATGCCTGTTGTGATTATTGTTGGTTGCTTGGTTGGTGTGTTTTTGAGCTAATATTGTAAAATCTGTATTGTTTGTTCTAGGGGGCTACTCTTTCCTTAGTTCATTGGTCAACTAATGATTTGACAGACATATTTTTAATGCCTGAAACCAAAATTTAAAAACCAAAACAATTAAAGCCTCTCTCAGTCTTTGCAGATAGGGTCTGCGTGCATGTTGAAACACTCTTTCAGTGCCTAGCCAGATAGTTTACAACATTGCTATAACTTCACTTTCTTCTTGTGTGGAGTTTGAAGGTCAGCCAGACGTGAAAACTTTGGGTCTTTTTAGGTATTTTTTTAGTATGTGTCCAGCCCTGGGCATGCACGTGACCGCTTAGATTTCCTGGTGTAAGTGGGAATTTTACAGCCCTTGTTCTTTATGTATACCTTTCCTCAGTCTCTTCTTTCCTAGCTTTATGATGAAATAAATGCTTTCTTAAAGTTAAACTTTGAATTTTATTTTGAGAAAGAACCTTTTTTGTGGATTTGTGCTGTTTCTCTTTTGTAGTATTTTTAAAAAATCGTTCAGGCTTATGTGTATTTTCCTACATTTGATCTGTTAAGAAGATTTATTATGGGGTGTGTAGATGCACATAACAAATTAAACAAAAATATTTCCATTTCATGTCAATTGTTACAATGTCCTCCTGAGAAACATGAGCATTAGAAAAAAGCAACAGCTATGTTAATCAAAATAGATCAATATACTTTATATCTCTTTTGGATAAGAAATATGCTAACATCTCAGAATTATCAAACTTAATGCTGGTTTTCCCAACATAAATAGGAATTGCTGACATCTTATTTTCAGTGGCCAAAAAGGAATGAGACTCCTAATAGTGAAAAGCACAGTGAAAAGTTCTGGCCCAGTATAATTCTGGTGGTTGGTCTCGTGTATCTCCCTACTACATGCAGGGATACAAAAGAAATCCATTAGCCTTAAAATAATCCATGAAATCTGTAATTCAAACTCAAAGTAAGTTGCAGAATTTGGATCTATTTTTAAAAAGGAGACAGTCACTTTGTTATCTCAATAGCAGATTTTTTTAAAGCAAGGAAGTCTACAGTCTATAAACCAACACGTGGATCATTTTAGTGTATTCTTATTTGAAAGTTTTACAATTTCAGTAATACATTAAGCTGATTTTTACAAGCTTGCCCTTCACTGAGTTTTAATTCTATTACGTATAAAATAGGTCACTGTACACTTTATTCTTCTAGCTCTCTGCTGCCTACTCCCCATTCTCGCCCCACAGCAGGACATGATGTCTCATCTATTTCTTATCACAGGCAAAACCCTGCTTTGGATTTGATGGGGTCAGGCTTAGTGCTCAGGTAAAGATCCCTTAGGAGATTGGTGAACCAGGACAATCACAATGGCCAGGCCCTGAAAGAAACTAGGTCTGCAGTTCTTGTGTGGATCAAACACAACTGCAGTGGATCTACAACTGTCACAGAATGGGACCAGTACACACGTCACAGTCAGAAAAAAAGGCGAGGGAATTGCTGAACCTGGCAGTGACCTTTGGGTTCCAACATACACTGTTCCTGACTTACCAACATTTCTGTTCCCAAAGTTCAGTTTTCATATAGTTGACTGAGCTTCAGAATCCTTTTTTTCTTGAAATATTGTAAGCTGAAGCTAGGTTCCTAGAAAATCAAGGAATGCCTAACTACAGGTATACAAATAACACATATGGTTCATCATGATACTGCATATAATAAAACAAATACATCGTGCATTCTGCTCCTTAATAAACAAGTTTGGAGTTATTTTTATGAGCACAGCAGTACAGGGGAGAAAGGTCTAGCCAGGCAGGATTTAGGCATCAGGCAGGGCTCATGGGAAAGTTTCTGAAGGAGAAACAGGCTACCTGTATTGCTAGCATCAGTAAATTATTAAATATATATGTATGTATGTATACATTTGTATGTATGCCTATGTATGCCAGTTCTTTTTAATTGAATATTTGGATCAGTTTCTCTTCGTTTGCTAATCTTGATTTGAGTCAGTTGTAGGGAAACAGGCCTATAATCCTTACAGCTGGGTTTCCTTTCCAAGACGTCCCACTCATAGCACACACTGTGCTCCCTGTGCATGATGTGAATCTCCTCTTCTATCCTTGCTAAGGATGTGACTCAGTTGTAGAGTGAAAATTCACCAGCAGCATCCCTACTGGTGTGCTGAATAAGCCCTGCACAGATTTGCAGCTATGAGTACACCAGAGGCACCAGAGTCGGGCTGCAGCCCAGTAGAAGAATAGTGCCTACCATCATGCCAGCTGCAGAATGCCAAACCCTGTGTCTCCAAACCCTGCAGGCTTTCCGACGGCTACAGCTCTGGTGCACAGAAAGTTTTCTATATTAAGCATTGGTGTGTTTTTTACAAGGCCTCTCGGGACTAGACAAAGATCATGATGAAATTAAGCCTTATTTCTTTTCTGTGACATCAATCTTTAGATACTGTGTCGATACTGAATTTCAAGGGTCCCTAAATAAATTCCCTATATTGCCTGAGAGTCACGGGTAGCATCTTCACAGGGAGGTCATGTTTCCAGTAATTCCAGCTGAGGCACAGCATGCTGTTCAGTAACCAACCCAGCTAGGACGCCTCGCATGAGACGTCTATTTCATTATCAAGGTCAGAATTTTCACTGCAGTGAACGTGGTGTCAGCTACTTACAAATTGGCTAATATTACTAAATTTATTTGTCAACTTTGTGAAAATGATTTCAAAATATGCATGGGCGGCTCTTTAGCACAATAACTGCTGGTCATTAGACTTGTATGAGTTTCCTGCTGCTGCTTAACAAATTACTGCAAACTTAGTGGTTTTTCAACACCAACTTATTCTCTCACAGCACTGGAGACCAGAAGTCTGCGATGGGTCTTGTGTGTCTAAACTCCAGCTGTGGGCAGGACGGCCTCTCTTCTAGCTTCTCTAGGGGACAATCCGTGTCCTTGCCTCTCCCAGCCTCTGGAGGGGCCAGATTCCTCGGTTTGTGGCCTTGCATCACTCTTGCTTCCGCTCCCGCCGTCAGAGTTCCTGCTCTGATTCTGACACTCCCATCTTCCTCTTCTGTGTGGCCTCGTGATGACGTTGATCCCACCCAGATAAACCAGGAAAACCTCCCATCTCTGAAGCTTTAACTTCACCACATCTGAAAAGTCCTTTGTGCTATGAGGGAAACATTGGCAGGTAGGAAGGGTCAGGACATGCACATCTTTGGGTGCCACCATTTTGTCATAGCATCAATAGGAAATACAAGTTTTGGCTTAAAACACAACAAAGTTATTGTCTTGTAGTTCCAAAAAGGGTCCCAGGAGGCTACAGTCAAGCTGTTGGCAGGACTGCATTTCTTTCGGACGCTCTAGGGGTGAGGATGTTTCTTGCCTCTTCCGGTTTCTAGAGGACACTTGTATTATTAGACTCTTGGCCACTTTGCACTGGTCTCTGCTTCCTCATCACATGTCTTTCTCTGAATCTGACACTCTTGCTTCCCTCTTAGAAGGAGCCTTGTGATTATATTGGGCTCCCATGGAGAATCCAAGATTATCTCTCCATCCCAAGATCCTTCAATGAATCCCATCTGCAAAGCCTTTCTGCTGAATGAGGTAGCACACTCACAGGTTTGGGTTTTGTGCATTGGCACATAGACATATTTGCAGTGCCATAATTTTGCCTGCCACTGTCACACCTACTGCACCGATGCAGGATTTCCATGAGAATGAAAAAGGCTTCCATTTGAAGAAGATTTTAGTAGAATTTTGGAGACTTTCTTCAATCACCTCATTGTCATCGAACTGGTCATAGCCAAAGCCATTTTACCCTTTTTATACCTATCATTTATTTATTTCAGAGAATAAAAGAATTTTTTTTCTTTTTTTCACACAAGAAGACTGGACCAGAGATGTTAGGCAGTTTTACAAAGGTCACACATTAGTTAATAGCAAAGCTACTCTAGAATTTGGCCGTTTTACCCATCATAAAGCACTCTTCAGCCATGAGCTGCTCCTAACCAAGCAGAGAGATCTTTCGTGAGTTTAGGACCCTAAGCCCTCAATTACGATGATATAAATCCGAGTTGAAGCAATTATCTTAAATTATAAAAATGCCCGACTGCGCATGGTGGCTGTTAATCCCAGCACTTTGGGAGGCCGAGGCGGGTGGATCACGACTTCAGGAGTTCGAGACCAACCTGGCCGACATGGTGAAAGCCCATCTCTACTAAAAATACGAACATTAGCTGAGCATGGTTGCAGGCACCTGTAGTCCCGGCTACTCGGGAGGCTGAGGCAGAGAATAGCTTGAACCTGAGAGGTGGAGGTTGCAGTGAGCTGAGATCACGCCACTCTACTCCAGCCTGGGTGACAGAGCAAGACTCCATCTCAAAAAACAAACAAAACAAAACAAAACAAAAACACAAGCAAGCAAGCAAGCAAACAAAAAAAACCCTTCTTCTTATCCTAAAATCAAAATGCTCTTTAAAAATGGGACATTTGGCTGGGTGCGGTGGCTCAAGCCTGTAATCCCAGCACTTTGGGAGGCCGAGACGGGCGGATCACGAGGTCAGGAGATCGAGACCATCCTGGTCTACACGGTGAAACCCCGTCTCTACTAAAAAATACAAAAACTAGCCGGGCGAGGTGGCGGGCGCCTGTAGTCCCAGCTACTCGGGAGGCTGAGGCAGGAGAATGGCGGGAACCTGGGAGGCAGAACTTGCAGTGAGCTAAGATCCGGCCACTGCACTCCAGCCTGGGCGACAGAGCGAGACTCCGTCTCAAAAAATAAATACATAAATAAATAAATAAATAAAATAAAAATAACAAAATAAAAATGGGACATTATGCTTCAATAAGTGAATGCTTGAATGTCTTAACAGAAATTGGAAGTAAAACAGAAATTGGACCTTTGGAAAACTGGATTCCTGGGTCTTCCAGTAATTCAGTGAAGTCTTTCCACAGTCAAGTTTCTTAACCTTTTGGGCTTGATTTTCTTTATCTAAAAAGTGAGGGTTTCAAGCAGGTGACCTAGCTGTCTCTCTCACGCCATGACGGTCACCCACAGCACAGAGGCCTTGATCTTAGCTCTGTGTGGAGGCGGCTGGTTCCACATCAAGGCATTCCACATTTCAAGAGCCCCATGAATAGAAGGCTTTCTTTCACAGAGAGATCCTTTGTGAGTGTTATAAAAGCATAGGCCATTTTTGAAATGTTCAGAGGGATCGAAAATTTAAATTTATTTCCTGACTGAGGCTGAAACAGTTCTTATTGAGAGATTTATCTGAATAAAACATTCATGTGTTAGAGGAGAGAAACTATCATAGATGAAGTATACTTTCCTGAGGTTTAGAATTCTAATTCTAAGGAGCTGTATAAAATTGGGAGAAGTCACAAGGCTCTAATAATAGCATTTATTGAGATGGTCATGTAAAAAAAAAAAAAAAAAACTGTCATTTTTACTGGAATTATTTTTTCTTTAAAACTGGCCTTTTTTGTAGATCCAGCTAAATGCTGTCCACCTGTGTTTGTGTACCCTCACTGCCCCCACCCTTGCTGCGTGCACACACACACACACACACAGACACACACACACACAGACACACACACAGACACACACACACAGACACACACACACAGACACACACACACACACAGACACACACACACAGACACACACACACACAGACACACACACACAGACACACACAGACACACACACACACACGCTCCTGTAACACGCTAAAAGCCACCTCCTTGGTGTACATTCCTTGTTAAAATGCCATCTTTCATCATTGTCAGTGCAGTGATTTTCGGAAGGTGGGCAGTTCTCAGGGCCAAACAGCTAGAATGAAGCTCACCGTGGCAGAAAGAGTGGCTCTGGTCCCTTTATAAACACACGGTGTTGGCCAGGAAAGGAGGAGGAACGAATCAGGAGCTGGCAGAGTGCCTCATGGGGCGTTTGGGATGAGGTTTCCTTGGGGTCTGCTCTGAGAGTAGGGGCATGCAACAGAAACGTCAGGTCTGGTGCCTGCAGTGGCTTAGTGGATTGGAGCTGGACGCCAGCACAGAGCAAGGGGGCGGGGGTAACTCAGACTCTCCAAGTTGTCAAGAACTCAGCCCATAGACTGGCTTCTAGGCAGCCACCAGACCCAGTGGGAAAGCGAGTGCCTGCCGGAGGCTGGCAGACATGTCTGTGTCTGGAGAGAAGACAACCATCTCCACATCCACCCTGACAATGGCATGGACTATGTGGGGTTGTTAGTATCGCTGTCGGGAGACTCAAAGAGTAGAGCTAGGGCTGCTGGTTGAGGTCTTCAGTAGCGCAGCTGGGCTAAGACAGTCGGGTCACTTGAAACGCCCTCCCCTCCACCCCACCTTAGACTGCTCCTGTGCGGGCCCCGCGTGCTCCTGTTGGAGACTAGGCCACAGGCCAGTGCAAAGCATACCTCTCATGATCAGAAGTGTTCTCTAAACTCCCGCAGTGCTGTTTCCTCGTGTGCTTATCTTCACATTTATTGCTATGTATCTACTCTTACAGTTTTGTATATGCTTCCTATTTCCTGACCAAAGTCTTCCTTCTTAAGGAAATTCTAGATATTTTGAGCTCATTGTGATTTTGTCCCCAAGAACACATCTGACTCCTTGAGATTCTCTGCTTCAGTAACTGCATCACTTGACAAATTGCTTGAATTTCCTCACCACCATATAAAGTAACCTGTTTTCCTTTGTGTTGGCTGAATACCATCCGTATAGGCATTTTTTTTAAAGTTCT